>NW_027497183.1:0-87669 GCF_021521415.1 Bidens hawaiensis | reverse complement strand
TTGTTGGTGCATAATGTCAGTAGTTCATAGTCTAGTGTCTGTAATCGAGTCTGTAATGTTAATTATGTTTTATATATGTCTTAAGCGAAGTTACTGACAAGTTCGCTGTTTAGGCGAACTTGTTAGTCAAGCGAAGTTATGGACAACTTCGCCTGAACATGCCAGGCGAAGTTGTCGTGTATTTATATACCTAGGTTACGGCTTGGTGTGTGTGGAGTTCCAATCAGTTGTTCGTGTTAGTTTGTTCGAGTTGTTACGAGAGCTGTAACGTGTGTCTGTAATAGTTATATCGTATCACGTGTTTGAGTTATTATATAACGTGTGTTCGTGTGATTCGTGTTCTATACTCGTAACGATCTACGCAGGGATTCCGCACCTGAGTTGATCGAGATATCTCGTGCGATCCGTCCAGGGAACCTACAATTGGTATCAGAGCATTTGCTCGATTGTGTGGTTCGGGATATTCACGCGGCTGTAGAAATCGTCCCGTTTCGACTATTCGCGGGACGTGTTTTCTGTGTTTTTGAGTCAATCTTACCTCCTACCATCGTATTCAAGCCTTTGCACCCTCAAAAACCTCGTAAAATCCAGATTTCAGATCTGCAAAAACGTCCGTGTTCATCAGGCGAAGTTGCCGTCAGGATACGTAGGGTTTCAGCGAAGATATAAGGTTAAGCGAAGTTATCCACAACTTCGCCTACCTTCTCAAGTTCGCCTAACTCAGCGAAGTTCTCTACAATTCCGCCTACCTCCTAAGTTCGCTTACCTTAAGCGAAGTTAATCATCAGCGAAGTTCTTCAGCGAAGTTAATCAGCGGCGAAGTTAAGGCTTAAGCGAAGTTATCCGTAACTTCGCCTTCAGTACTTTTCAGAAAATTTTTTGATTTTTTTTCGGGTTTCTTACTTTTCAGGAAAGATGTCGTCGATTAACATCTATGAGTTAGTAAAGATGGAAGTTGAAGCAGGGTCAGCTACTAAGGCCCCAAGATTGCTGAAGGGAACCGATTTCGTTGCATGGAAGGATCGGTTCATACAATACGTCAAATACCAGGATGCGAAGATGTGGGTATGCATCCAGGATGGTTATATTCCACCAGTTATGGAGTATGAAGGTCGTGATCAAATCAAAAAGTATAGCAAAATGGAAGAAGAAGAGAAAAAGATGTATGAGGCCGAGAGCAAGGCTCATGCTGCTATTACTATGGCTCTTCCACAAGAGATCCTTCATACGTTTAGAAAATACACGTCAGCAAGAGAGCTTTGGGAAGCTCTTGAGAACAGATTTGAAGGGAATGTAGGAATCCGTGCTTCAAAGATAAAATTGCTCAAAACCTAGTTCTCAGTCTTCAAGTATTTGAAGAATGAATCTTTAGATGATATTATCACTCGATATTACCATCTGATGACTGAATTGAGCAACTATTCTATTTCCTACCGAGAAGAAGAAATAGTTGAGAAGCTTCTAGATGCTCTCCCACCAAAATGGGAGATGTACACTGTGCTGATGAGGGAAGACAAAGACTTTCCCACATATGATCTAGAAACGGCAGTCAACAAGCTCAGAACCTTTGAGCTTAACATGGTTAGAAAGGAGACACCTAATCAGGTTCAAGATCCAGGTATGTATGGAGCTAAAGTCAACACTAGCTCAGGATCGAAGACTGAATCTGCTGCCTACTACTCGAAGGGAGAGTCGGGCGCAAACTCATCACATGAGGGGCATGTGTCAGTCAACACAAATGGTGATGTTTGCTATGTAGCAGGTGGATCGAGTGGTTCTCAACCCCAGGTAAGCAAGAGTAGTTATTCTCCAAGTATTCCCAGCAACAACTACTCTAAGATGCCTATGAGTGTCAAATCTGCTGAAGAGCAGTTTGGTCTCTATGCTTCTTTCATTGCTTCCTATGAGAACTACATTCAGGGGAAGATTGTTGATCCAGCTATGTTGGATTAAGACTATGACCAGATTGATGCTGATGATATGGAAGAAATGGATCTACAATGGCAGATGGCCATGATCGTGAGAAGAGTGAAAAGGTTTATGAATAAGACTGGAAGAAAGTTTGTCGGTGGAAGGCCAGGGTTCGACAAGACGAAGGTAAGATGCTACAATTGTCAGCAAAACGGTCACTTTGCAAAGGAATGCAGGAATGAGCGTGTGGAACGAAGTCAGGGAAGGTCTACACAGCATATTGAGGGTAAAAAAGATTATAGTGCCATGATGTCCAGAGAAGATGGTGAATACAACTGGAACCTGCATTCTAAAGAAACTTTTGAGCAGGCAAATTTGGCGAAGGTTGAAACTGAAGAAAGTGAGAAGGTTACCGGAGAAGAAAAAGCTTTCATGGCAGATGTTAAAGACCAGCTCTCCGAGGTATGTTCTAAACCTACATGTTCTAAATGTGAAAACTTGTCTGAGCAATTAGCAACTATAACCGATCAGTATGTTAGGTTGGATGCTGAATTTAAAACCCTAAAAGAAGATCATCATTTTACAAAAGCAAGAGAAAATAGCTATAAAGTCAAAATAAAAGCTTGTGAAAAAGATGTTAAAAGTCTAAAAACAAAACTTGCTGAAAAAATTGAAGTGATTGATTTAAGCTATGAAGTTTTGGAAGAAAAAACTAAACTAATTGCTGATAGAGAAAAACAGATTGCTGATCACCAGGTAAAAGTGGTGGAACTGAATAGAAAACTAGAGCAGTTCAGAAATTCCTCTGCTATTCTTGATCACCTTGTTAGTGATTAAGGTTCCTCTGTTAAGAGAGGAGGAATTGGTTATCATGAGGTTCCACCACCTTATAATCACAATTACACTTTTAACCCTAGTGTTCAGAAATCTGTTGACTTTGAGGTTGCTCAGACAGTACCAGTTAAAGTAACTTGTAAAGAACCAAATGTTAGTGGAGGCGAAACAAGTTCGCATGTTTCAAGTGTTAAAATTTCTGATCCAAGTCCAGTCTCATCGGATTCGGATAAGTCATCCGAGTCTGGTAAGGCAAAAGAGGAGGTGGTATTACCCAATGGTGGAGAGAAAGATAAGACGAATAAAAAGAGTACTCCACTAAACCCGTACGTCCCACCATATGTGAGACGAACGGGCGGTAATAAAGCCTCGACATCTAAAACACCGGTTGATAAAAAGGTTGAGCATAGGTGTTGTTTTAGGTGTAATCAATTAGGGCACCTAGTTGCAGATTGCCCTCTGAAGCAGCGATTCAGAGGAGTAAGGCCTACTAAAACTGAGAATAAGCCTAATAGTAATTATCATGCTGCTAAAAATGAAAACCATTCAAAATTCAAAAATGTGACTAATTCAGGTTTTCATAGAAACAAATCTCAGTTTTACACTGCTAATAACCAAACCACAAGCTATAATTCTTTCAATTCACAAAGGTTTGGAAGGCCTCACAATCAATCTTCAAGGAGATATCCTAATAGGACTTACAGGAATTATCCACAGACTAACTTTGGAGAGCCAAAGTTTGGGATGTATAGATCCAAGACCAATTGGTCTTGGGTCCCTAAATTCTAATCTTTTGCTTTATTGTGCAGGAACAGTTGAACAGGGCTGCCAACAATCTTTGGGTTGTGGATAGCGGCTGTTCCCGGCACATGACGGGTAACAAATACTTGTTACACGATTTGAAACCTGTTCAAGGAAGGAGAGTGAGCTTTGCCGGTGAAAGTGGAGGAAAGATTACAGGAATGGGAACGGTGTCGAACGGAAAGATGACATTGGAGAAAGTTAACTTTGTGGAAGAATTGAAGCACAATCTGCTGAGTGTGTCGCAGATCTGTGATAAGGAGTACACCGTTCATTTTACAAAGAATGAGGCGATTGTGTTGCAACCTGGTTTTCAGATACCAGAGGAGTGGATTGTGATGAAGGCTCCACGTGAGAGGAATACGTACATTTTGGATATGAGGTCGACTGAAATGGCCACGGAAGAATCATGCCTTATGACAAAAGCGAGCGAATCGGAGTCCGAATTGTGGCATAGGAGAATGGGGCACATTCATCTTCGGAAGATGAACCACATTGTCAAGAATGGACTTGTGCTGGGCGTTCCCTTGAAAAGTTTCAATTTTGAAGACAAAGGTCTACCGTGCAAGAAGGGAAAGCAGCACAAGAAATCCCATCTCACCAAGAAAGTCAATTCAATTGTCAGTACCCTAGAATTGCTTCACATGGATCTCTTCGGTCCCGTGAATGCAAAAAGTCTGAGAGGTACTTCTTATTGCTTGGTGATCACTGATGATTACTCACGATATTCGTGGGTATATTTCCTGAAATCAAAAGATGAAACGGCTCAGATGGTGAAGAATTTAATTACCAAAGTTGAGAACGTTATGGATAAAAGGGTTAAGTTCATCAGGAGTGACAATGGAACGGAGTTCAAGAATTTTGAGATGGAGATCTTCTGCCTTCAGAAAGGGATCGAACACCAATACAGCGCTCCGTATACACCGCAGCAGAATGGAGTGGCTGAAGGAAGAACAGAACATTAATTGAAGGAGCCAGAACTTTGCTGGCTGATTCAAAGCTTCCTGTGGTGTTCTGGGCTGAAGCTGTTGCTACAGCCTGCTATATCCTCAATAGAGTCTTGACGGTTAAACGACTTAATAAAACGTGCTATGAGCTTATGCATGGGAGGAAGCCCAACTTGAGTGGTCTTGAACCATTCGGGTCCCCTTGTTCGATTTTAAAGACAAATTCTAAATTTGGTGAAGTAGCCGATGAAGGAATCTTAGTCGGTTATGTTGTTGGGACACCCAACAGACGTGTCTTTAATACATCGACCAGCAAGGTTGAGGTGGTGTGTAACACCGATATCACAAGTTACCAACCGCCAAAACCAAGCAACGGACCTGCTGAGTTTTTCGACTATGTTAAACTTTTTAAGTCTTTTAACATACCGTATTTGGATATTGCTGAAGAAGAAGAGAGAGTTGCTACGAAGATGATCCTTGATAAGGAAGAAAATCTATTGCAAAGACAGCTGATCGATAAATGTCAACCTTCCTCATCAAATGCTATCGATACCCCTGCTGCCTCGACTGAAGAAGAATTTTTCAATCCATTTCACTCTCAGCAAGAAACAATCATAGACGAGCTCTCTTCTAACTTGGAAGACAATTTGCATGTCGGTTCTGTTCCGACCACGAGAATTCATAAAGATCACCCTTTGGAGAATGTGATTGGTGATGTGTCCTCCGGTGTACAAACAAGACGTAGCTTGAATGAGCACACCTGTGTTTACACAAGCATTAAGGAGACATGCATAATCAACGAATGCTTGTACACCTGCTTTATCAGCCAGATTGAACCGAAGAATTATCAAATGGCTCTCAAGGACAGCTCGTGGGTCGAAGCCATGCAAGAAGAGTTGGCTCAGTTCAAGAAAATGGAAGTTTGGACTTTGGTTGAAAAACCAAAGAATGTGCATGCGATAGGCACAAAATGGGTGTTTAAGTGCAAGAGAGATGAGATAGGGATTATTATAAGAAACAAGGCGAGGCTAGTCGTTAAAGGTTTTAATCAACAAGAGGGGATTGATTATAATGAAGTGTTCGCTCCTGTGGCAAGATTGGAAGCCATTAGATTGTTTTTGGCATTTGCTGCTTATAAAAAGATGAAGGTTTTTCAGTTGGACGTAAAGAGTGCATTCCTAAATGGGAAAGTTGATGAGGTTGTGTATGTTGAGCAACCTCCGGGTTTTCCTGACCCAGACTTTCCAGACCATTTGTACAAATTAAGCAAGGCGTTGTATGGACTACATCAGGCACCTCGTGCCTGGTACTCAACTTTATCAGATTACTTGCTTGAAAATGGGTTTGAAAGAGGAAAGATTGATAGCACACTGTTCTTCAAGAGAGAAGGAAGCGACTTCCTGCTGGTGCAAGTCTACGTGGATGACATTATTTTTGCTGCATCAAAAGTCTCCATGTGTCAAGATTTTGAGGCCGTCATGAAAAAGAGGTTTGAAATGAGTGCAATGGGTGAACTAACTTTCTTTTTAGGTTTGCAGGTTGATCAGAAGAAGGATGGGATGTTCATTCATCAGACCAAGTATGTCCATGATGTGCTCAAACGCTTCAAGATGGAGGACAGCACTCCATTCGATACTCCAATCTGCGTCAACCATAAATTGGGTGCTGATTCTGACAATGACGCAGATGTGGACCCAACTCAATATCGGGCTATTATAGGTTCTTTAATGTACTTAACTGCTTCTAGGCCTGATATAATGTTTGCTGTTTGTCTTTGTGCTCGTTTTCAGGCAAACCCAAAGGAATCTCACATGAAGGGTGTGAAGAGGATCTTGCGGTATCTGTAGGTTCCTGGACGGATCGTACACGGGATGTCTCTAACAACGCAGGTGCGGAATCCCTGCGTAGGTAGATACGAGTGTAGAGTATGTAGAGATCGAACACACAAGCAATAAACCAACCACGTTATATTGATAACAAACACGTGACCCGAGGTCACCATTACAGACTATGACACGTAACTCGGTTACTGAAAACTGAAACGAAAACCCTAAACGAACAACCTCAAACTGTTTCGTCTGAAACAGTATATAAACACGACAACTTCGCCACAGGCGAAGTTGTCCATAACTTCGCTGATTCAACAAGTTCGCCATAGCGAACTTGTTGACAACTTCGCGCATTACAAAACAAACATAAACAAAACATAATTACATTACAGACTCGATTACAAATGCTAGACTATGAACTACTGACATACATGTACCAACAGACTCCCCCTTGGCAATAGCTTCATATCTTGATCTTCAAATCTTGAGTCTTGTAATCTTTACCTTTACGCGTGCGCCCCTTCTCTCACACATACCGACACTACCCTTTGATATTTCCTAGCTTGATCCTTCCAAGCAGGAATGTAGAAGATCTTCTTCTCGTTGAGCACTTTCAGATCATCCTTCGATAGATTAACAAGATGCATCGGGTCGTACACCCGAAGTACTTCTTGTTCATCCTCATCTTCCATTACCGCCTCAGCTGTCTCACAATCCACGTACCACCATTTTAAATCTTTTAGGACGTTCTTGGGCATAACTTTCATCGGTACTTCTTTCAAATGACGGACTGGTTTATACTTCATTACCATCCAAGGTTTGCCGTCAGCCCTCATTCCACGATCTTTGTCTTCTATCAACTTTCCTTTTTGAGGCTTTAGGAGTTCAAACTTTTTGTCTTTAATGGCTTCTTTCCAGACGATCTTCCCAATGATTCTTGCCATATCATCATTACTTCTATTGATCAGCCCCAATCTCGCTAAATCTCTCACCTCACATTCTGGTAAGGAATTCAGAGATCTCAACAATCTCTTAAAGTACTGAATGCCGTCGTACCGTTTGATCACAAATAGTTTCAGCTCTTTGTCGTACAACCAGCATATGATTCCTTTCTTTGACTCTGCATAGCCCTTTATATTATAAGTCTTTCTGAACATCGTTGGCACTGCAGGCTTCTTGGTTTTAACAAACCACTGAGCACAGCCTTCTTTCCAGTTCGGCTGCTCCTCCCATACTGTATCTTCTATCACACTCTCATCCCCCAATTCTGATCTCTCAACAGCTGGAATCTCATGTTCCACTGACTCATCAACAATCTCACCTTCTTCTAACACATCTTCCACATTAATCTGTTCTCCAATCCTCTCAATCTCATCCATAGGCAACACGTCATCATCATCCATCAACTCATCGTCCTCCTCCTCATCCAACTCCTTCAACGCATCAATAACGTCTTCAACATCAGCGTCGTCATCCACAACTACAACATCATCACCATCTGCATTTGTAGACTCCCCCTCAGTTGTGGAAGCTCCAAGAGCCTGAGAGGTTCTTGGCAGCTTATCACCTGCACCAGAAGGTGCATTGGGATCATCGTCATGATCTTCTCGTCTTTTCGTTCTCAACTCATCGCCCCTACACGACTTCTCCCCCTGAGATGCCAAGTAATCCTTGAAGGCATCTATTATTCGTCCATGTTCTACCAGGAGGGCAGCTTGTAGTCGATTGGATTCCACTAGGCGGTCAATAGTCTTTGACTGTTCAGCAACAATCCGCTCTAGCGAAAGAATCCTCTCGGTATCTGAAGTAGGCAATGGAGTTGGTGGAACATCAGCAGAAGTGACCGCAGGTGGTACACTTGGTAACCCTGCAGTAGAGGTGATTGTCGACTCCACAAACCGTGCAACTACCACCGGTGGATTAAGCGGTTGAGGTGGTAGGGACACAATTGTTGGTGCCGACGTCTCGATCGCTGAAACTTGTGCAGTAGTAGGAATAAGAGACATACCAGATAGGGCAGGTGGAGCAAAACGTACTAGTCTTGAAGATTCTCCAGCTCCCGAACCTATCCCTCTCTGTTCTCTTCTTGAGCGTCTTAGCACAATCTGTACTGCCTCCTCTTCATCCACTTCATCCTCATCCTCCCCCACAGTTCTCGGCCTCTTTCCCGTAGTCCGTTCACGAGACACCATAAGCCTTCCTGCCTCAGCAAACGTCTCGTCTAGATCAGAGTCAGCTACCGAAGTAGCTGCTCTGGTAACATCCATAAACTGAGGACCCGAGACATCCATATCAAACAAACCATGTCCACTAAAAGCAGCATCTAGATCAACGTTTTCAGCAGTGGACACAGCCTGAGATATAGTAGCTGGCACAGCAGCAGAAGATACAACAGGCGCAGCTGATACAGCATGAGGTGCTGCCGCCTGATGTGGTTGCGGATCCCTGAACTCGTCCCCTCCTGCAGGAACATACTCCGGGTTAATGAGATACCCGAAAAGTGGAGTATGCCTGGGACGCCGCTCAGGGTTGCTTCGAGTGCTCGACGTTCTGCACTGAGCAAAGATACGTTTTGTTACGCACTCAACGTATCTGATAGGGCGTCTTTGCGGTACAGACGGAGCAACATGATTGATAATCATTTGTAGGAACCGAGGATACATAATAAAACGCTCGCGCTCCGTCGCCCGTCTCTGACGATCAATCTCGTAAAAGATTAGCTGACTAAACGAATATCTGCGGTTGTAAGTCAGCGCAATCATAGCCGATTGCATCGTCGCACCCATCCCATCTGTTCCTGCCTTTCTGCCGGACATGCATACTATCAACACATGCATCAAAAAGCGCCATTGATCCAGCAGAAAGCCTTTCCTCCTCTGCGAGTCCCCCAGCGGACCCGAATAACCCATCCTTAAGTAAGCTCCGTCACGGAAAGGAGCTACGAATTCCGTTGGGTCGTCTCTCGTTTCATCACCGAACTGCAGAGCCAACCGTATGTCCTCCGAGGAAAACTGTATGTCTTGACCATTGACAGTTGCTCGCATCACTGGAGGCTCAGGTCTGCAATCATAATACACCGTCTGCCAGAAATCTTGAATGTTGGGCAGAGATATGGGTAGTGTATTAGTGATCGCGTGAAAAACTCGTGATCGTTGGAGAAATGTGATAATCTCCCTATAGTCTTCAACGCCTCGTGCGTCAGGATCCAAAGTGATGTATTGGTTATGGGCTGGGAAGAATTGTCGTTGCTCATCACCATCATCACCTCCAGTACCTCCAACAGCAGCCATATCTGCACAAAACAAATCAAGTTAGAGACCATATAATCATCTCACAAGTTCGCTGTGTACCATATGCGAAGTTGTGATGTACAGGCGAATTTAAAGTTGAGGCGAAGTTGGGAACAACTTCGCTTCATCTGTAAGTTCGTCTATAAACTTATAAAAAATTTGAAATAGGCGAAGTTATGTTCAAGGCGAAGTTATGGATAACTTCGCCATAGGCGAAATTAAGCTTCAAGCGAAGTTGTGGATAACTTCGCTGAAGGCGAACTTAAGCCACTGGCGAAGTTGAGAATAACTTCGCGTAAACCTTAACTTCGCCTGAATCTGAAACGGCGACTGTTCAGATTCAAACAAGGTTTATCCGATGTTTCGGACCGATTTAACGATCCAACAATGAAGTCCAACATATTTCAATGGTGTTAGGACGAAAAGGTCGTCCATGAACACGTAACGTGAGGTCGGAAAACTTGGTTTCTAAGGTTCGACGACCCGAGGTCTCGAACCGGGTAAAACTATAACGAGAAAGATAGGATGTTATTGACGACACATACCACTAGTATAGTAGAAACAAGGAACACAAGATCGAAATCGAAAGTGAATAACAAGATCCGTATGTATTGGTTTTGAGAACAAGTTCGCCGGTAAATCGAGAAAAAGTATACAGATTACTGTTTACAATCCCTTATATAGGGCAGAGTTGGTTCAGGCGAAGTTACGCTTAACTTCGCCAAGGCGAAGTTAAGCACAACTTCGCTGAATTCAACAACTTCGCCCGTAATTTTCAAAATCAGCCCTTTAAGTTTGAATAATCTTGAATTTAACCTTAAAAATTACCAAAAAGAGTTAAACAAATATGATCAAGATCTAGTAACCAACAATGAAATGATATAACTACAAAAAAACAAAAAAAATCTTAGAAAAATTTTAACGAAATAAGGGATCAAATTTCAGTCTAGTCAGGGACCACTACGTTTTAGAAAAGATCCTAACAGGAATCATACTAACTATGTGACTGTCACTTAGATCCGTGTTTGGCTGTATTATGACATAGAGACACAGGTTGTAAGCATGTAAATAACGTAAATGGTTTTCATCGTTTCTGTGATACGGATTAAGGTTCAGTTAAGCTCAAAAGTTTAAGTTGGCAACATCTCAGAGATAATGATGTCTTCTATCTATTCTCAAAGCGTATTTGGCTATACCCAAGTCACCCCGAATTGACTTCGACCCATAATGTCTGATTAACTTGTATATACTCGTTGACTGCTTCCCGTTCTCTTCTTACTCCAGACATGAGAAGTCTTGATTGTTACTATGTCTCATAAGTACTAAAAATATACATGTTTTTTTTTTTTTTTTTTTTTTTTTTTTTTTTTTTTTTTTTTTTTTTTTTTAACCAAACATTCTTATTGACTTCGGAGTATTAAACTACTGCAAGTCCCGAATCTGGATCACTGCAGTGTCTTGAAATGCTTTCTTCACGGGAATCAGATCACTCAGGGGCTCGTGTATGACTGGGTAGTCGCTTTTCTGCCTATCATTCGGAAAGATATGTGTGAAGACATTCAAAACTCTTAAGGAGTTTCCACGTAAATTCGAGTAGTTTAAGTTAGTATCACATACACTTTTACGCACCATAAAAATTACCACGACATACAATGACTGTTCTAAAGCCTTTTAAGCCTAATAACTTCACTAGTTAAGCACACACGATTCGTATATATATCATTTTCCAAGGTTGGATCAATTTTCTGTTAAACACAGCATAGAACTTCATACGAAGTAACAGACTTGAAAATTAATTTCATTTCCCTTAAAAAAAACTTTAAATTCAATCGCCCCAATCACGTCAAAGTCGTCAGGTAAACGACTATCCTGAAGATCCAATGGATCAACTGGACCGACCACATACAAGTATGTGTCCTTCTTACTAAGTATGACCGACTAATTTTCTGCAACTGAAAGAACACACGTCATAGCTGCACCGGTCACTTTTAGTCTTCCGGTTAATGGCTATCCTCATTCTCTAAGTTGAAACGAGGACCAAAACATATCCTAGGATATGTCCATCAAACTGAGGTAACCGACTAATTTTAAGCAAAAATGACCCATGTTTTTTTTTTTTTTTTTTTTTTTTTTTTTTTTTTTTTTTTTTTTTAAACAAAGACATGGTTACTCGGGATTGATCATCCCGTTTAGCTCAATTAGGTTTTGAAATCTGGATTTATCAAACGCTTTTGTAAACAAGTCAGCAAAATTTTCAAGTGTATCAACTTTTTCGATCTTGATCAGTTTCTTCTCAGCACAATCCCGTATGAAGTGATGACGAATGTCAATATGCTTAGTTTTACTGTGCTTCACGGGATTGTTAATTACTGAGATGGCGGCAGTGTTATCAATTAAAATAGGAGTAAGTAAGAAATTCAGACCATAGTCGCGCAATTGTTGCTGAATCCACAAAACCTGAGAGCAGCAGTTGGATGCTGCCATGTATTCAGCTTCGCATGTTGAAATTGCAACTGATGTCTGTTTCTTGCACTGCCAGGAAACTAATCTTCCTCCAAAAAACTGACAGCCTCCTGTTGTTGACTTCCGACTCTGATTACAGCCACCATAATCAGAATCTGTATACGCCACCAGTTCAACGTCTCCCCCCTTTGGGTACCACAACCCTAGTTTCGGCTTGCCCTTAAGATACCGCAAAATCCTCTTCACACCTTTCATGTGAGATTCCTTTGGGTTTGCCTGAAAACGAGCACAAAGACAAACAGAAAACATTATATCGGGCCTAGAAGCAGTTAAATACATTAATGAACCTATTATCGCCCGATACAGAGTAGGGTCCACATCTGCGTCACCATCTGATTCAGCGCCCAATTTGTGATTGACGCAGATTGGGGTGTCATATGGAGAACTGTCCTCCATCTTGAATCTCTTCAGCACATCATGAACATACTTTGTTTGATGAATGAACATCCCATCCTTCTTCTGATCAACCTGCAATCCTAGAAAGAAGGTTAATTCACCCATAGCACTCATCTCGAATCGTTTCTTCATGACAGCCTCAAAATCCTGACACATGGATACTCTTGATGCAGTAAAAATGATATCATCCACGTAGACTTGAACCAGTAAGAAGTCACATCCTTCTCTCTTCACAAACAGCGTACTGTCAATCAATCCCCTTTCAAAACCATTTTCCAGCAAGTAGTCCGATAACGTTGAATACCAGGCACGAGGTGCCTGATGTAACCCATATAACGCCTTGCTCAACCTGTATACGTGATCCGGAAAGTCTGGGTCAGGAAAACCCGGAGGTTGCTCAACAAACACAACCTCATCAACTTTCCCGTTAAGAAACGCGCTCTTCACATCCAACTGAAACACCTTCATCTTTTTAGATGCAGCAAACGCCAAAAACAATCTAATCGCTTCTAACCGGGCAACAGGAGCGAAAACCTCATTGTAGTCAATACCCTCTTGTTGATTAAAACCTTTAACAACCAACCTCGCCTTATTTCTCACGATAATCCCCTTTTCATCCCTCTTGCACTTGAACACCCATTTCGTGCCTATAGCATGCACATTTGTTGGTTTTTCAACCAAGGTCCAAACTTCCATTTTCTCGAACTGAGCCAACTCTTCTTGCATGGCTTCGACCCACGAGCTGTCCTTTAAAGCCATTTGATAATTCTTTGGTTCAATTTGGCTTATAAAGCAGGAGTACAAACATTCATTCATTATACCTGTTTCTTTTATACTTGAATAAACACAGGTGTGCTCATTCAGGCTACTTCTGGTTTGTACACTCGAGGACACATCACCTATAACGTTCTCCAATGGGTGATCTTTGTGAATTCTCGTGGTCGGAACAGCACCGACATGCAAATTGTCTTCCAAGTTCGAAGAGATCTCATCTATGGTTGTTTCTGGCTGAGAGTGAAAAGGATTAATAAATTCATCTTCAGTTGAGGCCGCAGGGGTATCGATCGTGTTTGATGTGGAAGGTTGAGATTTCTCAAAAATCTGATGTTGCAATATATTCTCTTCCTCATCAAGTATCATCTTCGTCACAGCTCTTTCGTCTTCTTCAGAAATTTCCAAATTAGGTACGTTAAACGACTTAAAAAGTTTAACATAGTCAAACAGCTCAGCAGGTCCATTGCTTGGTTTTGGCGGTTGGTAACTAGTAATGTCGGTGTTACAAACCACCTCCACCTTGCAAGTTGTCGTATTGAAGACCCGTCTGTTGGGAGTCCCAACAACATAACCGACTAGGATTCCCTCATCGGCTACTTCACCAAATTTCGAGTTAGTCTTCAAAATCGAACAAGGAGACCCAAAAGGTTCAAGACCGCACAAGTTGGGCTTCCTTCCGTGCATAAGCTCGTAACAAGTTTTTCCAAGTCTCTTAACGGTTAACACCCGATTCAGAACATAGCAGGCTGTAGCAACTGCTTCAGCCCAGAACATCACAGGAAGTTTTGAGTCTGCCAGCATAGTTCTGGCTCCTTCAATCAACGTTCGGTTCTTCCTTTCAGCTACTCCGTTCTGTTGTGGAGTATACGGAGCGCTGTATTGATGCTCAATACCCTTCTGAAGACAAAAGATTTCCATCTCAAAGTTCTTGAACTCTGTCCCATTGTCGCTTCTGATGAATTTAACTGATTTACTCATGACGTTCTCAACTTTTGTAATTAGATTCTTCACCATTTGAGACGTCTCGTCTTTCGTTTTCAGAAAATATACCCACGAGTATCGCGAGTAGTCATCAGTGATCACCAAGCAGTAAGAGGTACCTCCTAGACTTTGTACATTCACGGGACCGAAGAGATCCATATGAAGTAGTTCTAGAGTACCGGCAATTGAGTTAATCTTCTTGGTGAGATGGGATTTCTTGTGTTGCTTTCCCTTCTTGCATGCTATACATTTGTCTTCAAAGTTAAAACTCTTTAAGGGAACGCCCATCACAAGCCCATTTTTGACAATGAAGTTCATCTTACGAAGATGAATATGTCCCATTCTCCTGTGCCATAATTCTGATTCTGATTCGCTTGCCTTCGTCATTAAACAGGATTCTCCGGTGGCCATTTCAGTAGACCTCATATCCATCACATATGTATTCGTTTCACGTGGAGCTTTCATTACTATCCATTCTTCTGGTATATGAAAACCAGGCTTCAATACAATCGCTTCATTCTTAGTGAAATGGACAGTGTATTCTTTATCACAGATCTGCGACACACTCAGCAGATTGTGCTTTAATTCCTCCACAAAATTTACGTTTTCAAGTGTCATTCTCCCATTCGACACAGTTCCTCTACCGGTAATCCTTCCTCCGCTTTCACCAGCAAAACTAACTCTAGCTCCCTGAACAGGTTTTAAGTCTTGCAACAAGTGTTTGTTGCCTGTCATGTGCCTGGAACAGCCGCTATCTACAATCCAAAGATTGTTTGCAGCCCTGTTCAACTGTTCCTGCACAATAAAACAAAGAGTTAGAATCTTGGGACCCAAGACCAATTGGTCTTGGATCGATACGTCCCGTACCCTGGCTTTCTTAAGTTAGCATCAGGATAATTTCTGTAAGTCCTGTTAGGGAATCCCCCTGCAGATCGTGTGTAATGCCTTCCAAACCTTTGAGAATTGAAGGTGTTATATCTTGAGGTTTGGTTGTAAAACTGAGGTTGGTTTTTATGAAAACTTGAATTCGTTACATTTTGGCATTTTTTAAAGTTTTCATTTTTAGCAGTAACAAAATGACGCTTATACTCAGTTTTATTTGGCTTCACACCTCTTAATCTTGGCTCCAGAGGGCAATCTGCAACTAAATGCCCTAATTTGTTACATCTAAAGCAACACCGACTCTCCAATTTCTTGTCAAATGTTGGTTTGGATGTAGAGGTAGTGTTACCAGCCGTTCGTCTCACATAAGGTGGGACGTACGGATTGAGTGGAGAACTCTTTTTAGAAACTTTATTTTTATCTCCATCGGTGGGTAACCCTACCTTCTCTTTTGTCTGATCAGATTCGGACAACTTATCCGAATCCGATGAAACTGGACTCAAAACAGAAATACTCACATTAGAAACTTTCGAACTTGTTTCTCCACAGCTAACACTTGGTTTTACACTTGTAATCTTGATTGGAGTTGTCTGAGGAACTTCGAAATCGACAGATTTCTGAACACTCGGATTATAAGTATAGTTGTGGTTAAAGGGTGGTGGAACTTCATTATATCCGATTCCTCCCCTCTTTGCAGAGGTACCTGGATCACTCACGAGGTGATCAAGGATGGCTGAGGAATTCCTGAACTGCTCAAGTTTGCGGTTCAGTTCCACCACCTTTACCTGGTGGTCAGCAATCTGTTTATCTCGATCAGCAATCACTTTAGTTTTTTCCTCCAAAACTTCATAACTAAGATCAATTATTTCAATTTTCTCAGCAAGTTTAATTTTTAAGCTTTGAACGTCTTTTTCACATGCTTTTATTTTAATTTTATAACTCGTTTCTCTTGCTTTCGTAAAATGGTGATCTTCTTTAATAGTTTTAAAGTCAGCATCTAAATGGACATACTGATCAGTTATTGTTTTAAGTTGCTCAGACAGATTCTCACAACTAGTACAAATAGTTTTAGGACTTACCTCGGAGCGATTATCCTTGTCATCTGCCATGAAAGCTGTTTCTTCTTCAGTAGCTTTCTCAATCCCTTCAACCTTCTCACATTCTTTCACTTCAGCCTCAGCCATGTTCGCTTGTTCACCAGAACCACATGAATGCGAGTTCCAGTTGTACTCACCTGCTTCTCTGGTCAACATGGCGTTAATCTCTCTGTTAACTCCAGAATGTTGTGTAGGTCGACCTTGTCCTCGTTCAACCCTCTCATTTCTGCATTCCTTGGCAAAGTGCCCGTACTGCTGACAATTATAGCACCTTACCTTGGATTTGTCGAACCCGGGCCGACCACCAACAAATTTTCTTCCAATTTTGTTCATAAAACGTTTCACACGCCTCACAATCATTGCCATTTGCCACTGCAAATCCATCTCCTCCAGATCATCAGCATCGATCTGATCGTAATCCTCATCAAGAGCAGCAGGGTCCACAATCTTCCCCTGGATGTAGTTTTCATAGGAAGCAATAAATGATGCATAGACTGCAAACTGCTCTTCAGCAGATTTTACACTCATAGGCATCTTGGAATAACTATTGCTAGATGCATTTGCAGAAAAACTACTTGTGGATGCTTGAGGCTTTGAAGTACTAGATCCTCCAGCAACGAAACATACATCACCATTCGTGTTTACAGAAACTTTTCCTTCATGAGACGAGTCAGAGCCTGACTCCCCTTTCGAGTAAAAAGCAGCAGATTCAGGCCTTGAACTTGAGCCTGAGTTAACCTTAGCACCATACATACCAGGGTCTTGTATCTGATCTGTTGGTGTTTCCTTTCGAACCATATTAAGCTCATAAGTTCTGAGCTTGTTTACTGCCGTTTCAAGATCACAATTTGGAAAGTCTCTGTCTTCCCTCATAAGGACGGTGTACATTTCCCACTTCGGTGGGAGAGCATCGAGAAGCTTTTCAACGATCTCTTCTTCTCGGTAAGCAATTGAATAATTGATGAGCTCTGTCATTAGATGATAGTATCTGGTGATAATATCATCCAGTGATTCGTTCTTCAAAAATTTAGAAGACGGAGAACTGGGTTTTTAAGAGTTTGATCTTTGATGCACGTATACCCACATTCCCCTCGAATCTATTTTCAAGAGCATCCCAAAGCTCTCTCGCAGAAGTGTACTTTCGGAACGTATGGAGAACCTCTTGAGGAAGTGCCATTGTTATCGCAGCATGGGCCTTGCTTTCGGCCTCGTACATTTTCTTCTCTTCGTCCTCCATTTTGCTGTACTTCTTAACCACATCGCGACCTTCGTATTGCGCAGTTGGAGGGATATATCCATCCTGGATGCACACCCACATTTTGGCATCCTGGTATTTGATGTATTGGATGAATCTGTCCTTCCATGCCACGAAGTCAGTTCCCTTCATCAGCCTCGGGGCCTTAGTGGCAGACCCCGCTTCTACTTCCATCTTGACCAAGTCGGAGATATTGATCGACGACATCCTTGCAAAAACCTGAAAAACCTGGAAAACAAAAAAAATATTAAAACAGCTCAGTTGGCGAAGTTAAGAATAACTTCGCTTGAAGGTTAACTTCGCTGAAAGAGAACTTCGCTGAGATCTTAAATTCGCTTGATTTGGGCGAAGTTAAGAATAACTTCGCTTAGCTCTGGCGAACTTATGAGTTGAGCGAACTTGGGTTTGAAGCGAAGTTGCGGATAACTTCGCTAAGGCGAACTTATGAAGTGAGCGAAGTTGTAGTTAACTTCGCTAATCCTTATATCTTCGCCAAAAACCCTAATTCCAGCGACGGCAACTTCGCCTGAAGAATGGTAACTTCGCCCGATGAACGGTAACTTCGCCCGATGAACAGGGAAGTTTGTTCAGATCTGTTTTCGTCAATCCAGCAGCTCCCGATCAATGCAAAGGCTTGAAAATGACTGTCAAGCACTAGCAAAACTCAATCCCAACAAAAACACGTCCCGCGAATAGGTCAAACGAGACGTTTTCTACACCCGCGTGAAATCCCGAACCTCACAATCGAGCCGATTGGCTCTGATACCAATTGTAGGTTCCTGGACGGATCGTACACGGGATGTCTCTAACAACGCAGGTGCGGAATCCCTGCGTAGGTAGATACGAGTGTAGAGTATGTAGAGATCGAACACACAAGCAATAAACCAACCACGTTATATTGATAACAAACACGTGACCCGAGGTCACCGTTACAGACTATGACACGTAACTCGGTTACTGAAAACTGAAACGAAAACCCTAAACGAACAACCTCAAACTGTTTCGTCTGAAACAGTATATAAACACGACAACTTCGCCACAGGCGAAGTTGTCCATAACTTCGCTGATTCAACAAGTTCGCCATAGCGAACTTGTTGACAACTTCGCGCATTACAAAACAAACATAAACAAAACATAATTACATTACAGACTCGATTACAAATGCTAGACTATGAACTACTGACATACATGTACCAACAGCTATAGGGCATAACTGAGGATCCGATTCTTTCGTAGGATCATAAAATATTGTATGGAGGTAATCAAGATCGAAAATCTGTTCCGATTCAGCGGTTCGACCCATACTCAGTTTTTTTCTCCGGATCAGTGAACATACCCCTTTGGCAATACGGGAAAAAATTTCGCACGGCCCGCGGGGTGGCTATAGGGCATAATTATGGATACGATTCTTTCGTAGGATCATAAAATATTGTATGGAGGTCATCAAGATCGAAAATCATTTCCGATTCAGTGGTTCGACCCATACTCAGTTTTTTCTCCGGATCAGTGAACATACCCCTTTTGCAATACTGGCAAAATTTCGAACGGCCCGCAGGGTGGCTATAGGGCATAATTATGGATACGATTCTTTCGTAGGATCATAAAATATAGTATGGAGGTCAGCAAGATCGAAAATCTGATCCGATTCAGTGGTTCGACCCATACTCAGTTTTTTCTCCGGATCAGTGAACATACCCCTTTGGAAATACTGGCAAAATTTCGAACGGCCAGCAGGGTGACTATAGGGCATAATTATGGATACGATTCTTTCATAGGATCATAAAATATTGTACGGAGGTCATCAAGATCGAAAATCTGTTCCGATTCAGTGGTTTGACCCATACTCAGTTTTTTCTCCGGATCAGTGAACATACCCCTTTGGCAATACTGGCAAAATTTCGAACGGGCCGCGGGGTGGCTATAGGGCATAACTGTGGATCCGATTCTTTCGTAGGATCTTAAAATATTGTATAGAGGTCACCAAGACCGAATTTCTGATCCGACTCAGTGGTTCGACCCATACTCAGTTTTTTCTCCAGATCAGTGAACATACCCCTTTGGCAATACGGGCAAAATTTTGAATGGCCCGCGGGGTGGCTATAGGGCATAATTATGGATACGATTCTTTCGTAGGATCAAAAAATATTTTATGGAGGTTATCAAGATCGAAAATCTGTTCCGATTCAGTGGTTCGACCCATACTCAGTTTTTTCTCCGGATCAGTGAACATTCCCCTTTGGCAATACTTGCAAAATTTCGAACGGGCCGCGGGGTGGCTATAGGGCATAACTGTGGATCCGATTCTTTCGTAGGATCTTAAAATATTGTATAGAGGTCACCAAGACCGAATTTCTAATCCGATTCAGTGGTTCGACCCATACTCAGTTTTTTTCTCCAGATCAGTGAACATACCCCTTTGGCAATACGGGCAAAATTTTGAACGGCCCGCGGGGTGGCTATAGGGCATAATTATGGATACGATTCTTTTGTAGGATCAAAAAATATTGTATGGAGGTTATCAAGATCGAAAATCTGTTCCGATTCAGTGGTTCGACCCATACTCAGTTTTTTCTCCGGATCAGTGAACATACCCCTTTGGCAATACGGGCAAAATTTCGAACGGCCCGCGGGGTGGCTATAGGGCATAACTGAGGAACCGATTCTTTCGTAGGATCATAAAATATTGTTTGGAGGTAATCAAGATCGAAAATCTGTTCCGATTCAGCGGTTCGACCCATACTCAGTTTTTTCTCCGGATCAGTGAACATACGGGAAAAAATTGAGTATGGTTCGACCCATACTCAATTTTTACCCCTTTGGCAATACGGGAAAAAATTTCGAACGGCCCGCGGGGTGGCTATAGGGCATAATTATGGATACGATTCTTTCGTAGGATCATAAAATATTGTATGGAGGTCATCAAGATCGAAAATCAGTTCCGATTCAGTGGTTCGACCCATACTCAGTTTTTTCTCCGGATCAGTGAACATACCCCTTTGGCAATACTGGCAAAATTTCGAACGGCCCGCAGGGTGGCTATAGGGCATAATTATGGATCCGATTCTTTCGTAGGATCAGAAAATATTGTATGGAGGTAATCAAGATCGAAAATCTGTTCCGATTCAGCGGTTCGACCAATACTCAGTTTTTTCTCCGGATCAGTGAATATACCCCTTTGGCAATACGGGAAAAAATTTCGAACGGCCCGCGGGGTGGCTATAGGGCATAATTATGGATACGATTCTTTCGTAGGATCATAAAATATTGTATGGAGGTAATCAAGATCGAAAATCTGTTCCGATTCAGCGGTTCGACCCATACTCAGTTTTTTCTCCGGATCAGTGAATATACGGGAAAAAATTGAGTATGGTTCGACCCATACTCAATTTTTACCCCTTTGGCAATACGGGAAAAAATTTCGAACGGCCCGCGGGGTGGCTATAGGGCATAATTATGGATACGATTCTTTCGTAGGATCATAAAATATTGTATGGAGGTCATCAAGATCGAAAATCAGTTCCGATTCAGCGGTTTGACCCATACTCAGTTTTTTCTCCGGATCATTGAACATACCCCTTTGGCAATACGGGCAAAATTTCGAACGGGCCGCGGGGTGGCTATAGGGCATAACTGTGGATCCGATTCTTTCGTAGGATCTTAAAATATTGTATAGAGGTCACCAAGACCGAATTTCTAATCCGATTCAGTGGTTCGACCCATACTCAGTTTTTTCTCCAGATCAGTGAACATACCCCTTTGGCAATACGGGCAAAATTTCGAACGGCCCGCGGGGTGGCTATAGGGCATAACTGAGGAACCGATTCTTTCGTAGGATCATAAAATATTGTATGGAGGTAATCAAGATCGAAAATCTGTTCCGATTCAGCGGTTCGACCCATACTCAGTTTTTTTTCCGGATCAGTGAACATACCCCTTTGGCAATACGGGAAAAAATTTCGAACGGCCCGCGGGGTGGCTATAGGGCATAATTATGGATACGATTCTTTCGTAGGATCATAAAATATTGTATGGAGGTCATCAAGATTGAAAATCATTTCCGATTCAGTGGTTCGACCCATACTCAGTTTTTTCTCCGGATCAGTGAACATACCCCTTTTGCAATACTAGCAAAATTTCGAACGGCCCGCAGGGTGGCTATAGGGCATAATTATGGATACGATTCTTTCGTAGGATCATAAAATATAGTATGGAGGTCAGCAAGATCGAAAATCTGATCCGATTCAGTGGTTCGACCCATACTCAGTTTTTTCTCCGGATCAGTGAACATACCCCTTTGGAAATACTGGCAAAATTTCGAACGGCCAGCAGGGTGACTATAGGGCATAATTATGGATACGATTCTTTCATAGGATCATAAAATATTGTACGGAGGTCATCAAGATCGAAAATCTGTTCCGATTCAGTGGTTTGACCCATACTCAGTTTTTTCTCCGGATCAGTGAACATACCCCTTTGGCAATACTGGCAAAATTTCGAACGGGCCGCGGGGTGGCTATAGGGCATAACTGTGGATCCGATTCTTTCGTAGGATCTTAAAATATTGTATAGAGGTCACCAAGACCGAATTTCTGATCCGATTCAGTGGTTCGACCCATACTCAGTTTTTTCTCCAGATCAGTGAACATACCCCTTTGGCAATACGGGCAAAATTTTGAACGGCCCGCGGGGTGGCTATAGGGCATAATTATGGATACGATTCTTTCGTAGGATCAAAAAATATTTTATGGAGGTTATCAAGATCGAAAATCTGTTCCGATTCAGTGGTTCGACCCATACTCAGTTTTTTCTCCGGATCAGTGAACATTCCCCTTTGGCAATACTTGCAAAATTTCGAACGGGCCGCGGGGTGGCTATAGGGCATAACTGTGGATCCGATTCTTTCGTAGGATCTTAAAATATTGTATAGAGGTCACCAAGACCGAATTTCTAATCCGATTCAGTGGTTCGACCCATACTCAGTTTTTTCTCCAGATCAGTGAACATACCCCTTTGGCAATACGGGCAAAATTTTGAACGGCCCGCGGGGTGGCTATAGGGCATAATTATGGATACGATTCTTTCGTAGGATCAAAAAATATTTTTTGGAGGTTATCAAGATCGAAAATCTGTTCCGATTCAGTGGTTCGACCCATACTCAGTTTTTTCTCCGGATCAGTGAACATACCCCTTTGGCAATACAGGCAAAATTTCGAACGCGCCGCGGGGTGGCTATAGGGCATAACTGTGGATCCGATTCTTTCGTAGGATCTTAAAATATTGTATAGAGGTCACCAAGACCGAATTTCTAATCCGATTCAGTGGTTCGACCCATACTCAGTTTTTTCTCCAGATCAGTGAACATACCCCTTTGGCAATACGGGCAAAATTTTGAACGGCCCGCGGGGTGGCTATAGGGCATAATTATGGATACGATTCTTTTGTAGGATCAAAAAATATTGTATGGAGGTTATCAAGATCGAAAATCTGTTCCGATTCAGTGGTTCGACCCATACTCAGTTTTTTCTCCGGATCAGTGAACATACCCCTTTGGCAATACGGGCAAAATTTCGAACGGCCCGCGGGGTGGCTATAGGGCATAACTGAGGAACCGATTCTTTCGTAGGATCATAAAATATTGTTTGGAGGTAATCAAGATCGAAAATCTGTTCCGATTCAGCGGTTCGACCCATACTCAGTTTTTTCTCCGGATCAGTGAACATACCCCTTTGGCAATACGGGAAAAAATTTCGAACGGCCCGCGGGGTGGCTATAGGGCATAATTATGGATACGATTCTTTCGTAGGATCATAAAATATTGTATGGAGGTCATCAAGATCGAAAATCAGTTCCGATTCAGTGGTTGGACCCATACTCAGTTTTTTCTCCGGATCAGTGAACATACCCCTTTGGCAATACTGGCAAAATTTTGAACGGCCCGCAGGGTGGCTATAGGGCATAATTATGGATACGATTCTTTCGTATGATCAGAAAATATTGTATGGAGGTAATCAAGATCGAAAATCTGTTCCGATTCAGCGGTTCGACCCATACTCAGTTTTTTCTCCGGATCAGGGAAGATACCCCTTTGGCAATACGGGAAAAAATTTCGAACGGCCCGCGGGGTGGCTATAGGGCATAATTATGGATACGATTCTTTCGTAGGATCATAAAATATTGTATGGAGGTAATCAAGATCGAAAATCTGTTCCGATTCAGCGGTTCGACCCATACTCAGTTTTTTCTCCGGATCAGTGAATATACCCCTTTGGCAATACGGGAAAAAATTTCGAACGGCCCGCGGGGTGGCTATAGGGCATAATTATGGATACGATTCTTTCGTAGGATCATAAAATATTGTATGGAGGTCATCAAGATCGAAAATCAGTTCCGATTCAGCGGTTTAACCCTTACTCAGTTTTTTCTCCGGATCAGTGAACATACCCCTTTGGCAATACTGGCAAAATTTCGAACGGGCCGCGGGGTGGCTATAGGGCATAACTGTGGATCCGATTCGTTCGTAGGATCTTAAAATATTGTATACAGGTCACCAAGACCGAATTTCTAATCCGATTCAGTGGTTCGACCCATACTCAGTTTTTTCTCCAGATCAGTGAACATACCCCTTTGGCAATACGGGCAAAATTTTGAACGGCCCGCGGGGTGGCTATAGGGCATAATTATGGATACGATTCTTTTGTAGGATCAAAAAATATTGTATGGAGGTTATCAAGATCGAAAATCTGTTCCGATTCAGTGGTTCGACCCATACTCAGTTTTTTCTCCGGATCAGTGAACATACCCCTTTGGCAATACGGGCAAAATTTCGAACGGCCCGCGGGGTGGGTATAGGGCATAATTATGGATACGATTCTTTCGTAGGATCATAAAATATTGTATGGAGGTCATCAAGATCGAAAATCAGTTCCGATTCAGCGGTTTGACCCATACTCAGTTTTTTCTCCGGATCAGTGAACATACCCCTTTGGCAATACGGGAAAAAATTTCGAACGGCCCGCGGGGTGGCTATAGGGCATAATTATGGATACGATTCTTTCGTAGGATCATAAAATATTGTATGGAGGTCATCAAGATCGAAAATCAGTTCCGATTCAGTGGTTCGACCCATACTCAGTTTTTTCTCCGGATCAGTGAACATACCCTTTTGGCAATACTGGCAAAATTTCGAACGGCCCGCAGGGTGGCTATAGGGCATAATTATGGATACGATTCTTTCGTAGGATCATAAAATATTGTATGGAGGTCATCAAGATCGAAAATCTGTTCCGATTCAGCGGTTTGACCCATACTCAGTTTTTTCTCCGGATCAGTGAACATACCCCTTTGGCAATACGGGCAAAATTTCGAACGGCCCGCGGGGTGGCTATAGGGCATAACTGAGGAACCGATTCTTTCGTAGGATCATAAAATATTGTTTGGAGGTAATCAAGATCGAAAATCTGTTCCGATTCAGCGGTTCGACCCATACTCAGTTTTTTCTCCGGATCAGTGAACATACCCCTTTGGCAATACGGGAAAAAATTTCGAACGGCCCGCGGGGTGGCTATAGGGCATAATTATGGATACGATTCTTTCGTAGGATCATAAAATATTGTATGGAGGTCATCAAGATCGAAAATCAGTTCCGATTCAGTGGTTCGACCCATACTCAGTTTTTTCTCCGGATCAGTGAACATACCCCTTTGGCAATACTGGCAAAATTTCGAACGGCCCGCAGGGTGGCTATAGGGCATAATTATGGATACGATTCTTTCGTAGGATCATAAAATATAGTATGGAGGTCAGCAAGATCGAAAATCTGATCCGATTCAGTGGTTCGACCCATACTCAGTTTTTTCTCCGGATCAGTGAACATACCCCTTTGGAAATACTGGCAAAATTTCGAACCGCCAGCAGGGTGACTATAGGGCATAATTATGGATACGATTCTTTCATAGGATCATAAAATATTGTAAGGAGGTCATCAAGATCGAAAATCTGTTCCGCTTCAGTGGTTTGACACATACTCAGTTTTTTCTCAGGATTAGTGAACATACCCCTTTGGCAATACTGGCAAAATTTCGAACGGGCCGCGGGGTGGCTATAGGGCATAACTGTGGATCCGATTCTTTCGTAGGATCTTAAAATATTGTATAGAGGTCACCAAGACCGAATTTCTGATCCGATTCAGTGGTTCGACCCATACTCAGTTTTTTCTCCAGATCAGTGAACATACCCCTTTGGCAATACGGGCAAAATTTTGAACGGCCCGCGGGGTGGCTATAGGGCATAATTATAGATACGATTCTTTCGTAGGATCAAAAAATATTGTATGGAGGTTATCAAGATCGAAAATCTGTTCCGATTCAGTGGTTCGACCCATACTCAGTTTTTTCTCCGGATCAGTGAACATACCCCTTTGGCAATACTGGCAAAATTTCGAACGACTCGCAGGGTGGCTATAGGGCATAATTATGGATACGATTCTTTCGTAGGATCATAAAATATAGTATGGAGGTCAGCAAGATCGAAAATCTGATCCGATTCAGTGGTTCGACCCATACTCAGTTTTTTCTCCGGATCAGTGAACATACCCCTTTGGAAATACTGGCAAAATTTCGAACCGCCAGCAGGGTGACTATAGGGCATAATTATGGATACGATTCTTTCATAGGATCATAAAATATTGTAAGGAGGTCATCAAGATCGAAAATCTGTTCCGATTCAGTGGTTTGACCCATACTCAGTTTTTTCTCAGGATTAGTGAACATACCCCTTTGGCAATACTGGCAAAATTTCGAACGGGCCGCGGGGTGGCTATAGGGCATAACTGTGGATCCGATTCTTTCGTAGGATCTTAAAATATTGTATAGAGGTCACCAAGACCGAATTTCTGATCCGATTCAGTGGTTCGACCCATACTCAGTTTTTTCTCCAGATCAGTGAACATACCCCTTTGGCAATACGGGCAAAATTTTGAACGGCCCGCGGGGTGGCTATAGGGCATAATTATAGATACGATTCTTTCGTAGGATCAAAAAATATTGTATGGAGGTTATCAAGATCGAAAATCTGTTCCGATTCAGTGGTTCGACCCATACTCAGTTTTTTCTCCGGATCAGTGAACATACCCCTTTGGCAATACTGGCAAAATTTCGAACGACCCGCAGGGTGGCTATAGGGCATAATTATGGATACGATTCTTTCGTAGGATCATAAAATATAGTATGGAGGTCAGCAAGATCGAAAATCTGATCCGATTCAGTGGTTCGACCCATACTCAGTTTTTTCTCCGGATCAGTGAACATACCCCTTTGGAAATACTGGCAAAATTTCGAACGGCCCGCAGGGTGACTATAGGGCATAATTATGGATACCATTCTTTCGTAGGATCATAAAATACTGTATGAAGGTCATCAAGATCGAATATCTGATCCGATTCAGTGGTTCGACCCATACTCAGTTTTTTCTCCGGATCAGTGAACATACCCCTTTGGCAATACGGGCAAAATTTCGAACCGCCAGCAGGGTGACTATAGGGCATAATTATGGATACGATTCATTCATAGGATCATAAAATATTGTAAGGAGGTCATCAAGATCGAAAATCTGTTCCGATTCAGTGGTTGGACCCATACTCAGTTTTTTCTCCGGATCAGTGAACATACCCCTTTGGCAATACTGGCAAAATTTCGAACGGGCCGCGGGGTGGCTATAGGGCATAACTGTGGATCCGATTCTTTCGTAGGATCTTAAAATATTGTATAGAGGTCACCAAGACCGAATTTCTGCTCCGATTTAGTGGTTCGACCCATACTCAGTTTTTTCTCCAGATCAGTGAACATACCCCTTTGGCAATACGGGCAAAATTTTGAACGGCCCGCGGGGTGGCTATAGGGCATAATTATGGATACGATTCTTTCGTAGGATCAAAAAATATTTTATGGAGGTTATCAAGATCGAAAATCTGTTCCGATTCAGCGGTTCGACCCATACTCAGTTTTTTCTCCGGATCAGTGAACATACCCCTTTGGCAATACTGGCAAAATTTCGAACGGGCCGCGGGGTGGCTATAGGGCATAACTGTGGATCCGATTCTTTCGTAGGATCTTAAAATATTGTATAGAGGTCACCAAGACCGAATTTCTAATCCGATTCAGTGGTTCGACCCATACTCAGTTTTTTCTCCAGATCAGTGAACATACCCCTTTGGCAATACGGGCAAAATTTTGAACGGCCCGCGGGGTGGCTATAGGGCATAATTATGGATACGATTCTTTTGTAGGATCAAAAAATATTGTATGGAGGTTATCAAGATCGAAAATCTGTTCCGATTCAGTGGTTCGACCCATACTCAGTTTTTTCTCCGGATCAGTGAACATACCCCTTTGGCAATACGGGCAAAATTTCGAACGGCCCGCGGGGTGGCTATAGGGCATAACTGAGGAACCGATTCTTTCGTAGGATCATAAAATATTGTTTGGAGGTAATCAAGATCGAAAATCTGTTCCGATTCAGCGGTTCGACCCATACTCAGTTTTTTCTCCGGATCAGTGAACATACCCCTTTGGCAATACGGGAAAAAATTTCGAACGGCCCGCGGGGTGGCTATAGGGCATAATTATGGATACGATTCTTTCGTAGGATCATAAAATATTGTATGGAGGTCATCAAGATCGAAAATCAGTTCCGATTCAGTGGTTCGACCCATACTCAGTTTTTTCTCCGGATCAGTGAACATACCCCTTTGGCAATACTAGCAAAATTTTGAACGGCCCGCAGGGTGGCTATAGGGCATAATTATGGATACGATTCTTTCGTAGGATCAGAAAATATTGTATGGAGGTAATCAAGATCGAAAATCTGTTCCGATTCAGCGGTTCGACCCATACTCAGTTTTTTATCCGGATCAGTGAATATACCCCTTTGGCAATACGGGAAAAAATTTCGAACGGCCCGCGGGGTGGCTATAGGGCATAATTATGGATACGATTCTTTCGTAGGATCATAAAATATTGTATGGAGGTAATCAAGATCGAAAATCTGTTCCGATTCAGCGGTTCGACCCATACTCAGTTTTTTCTCCGGATCAGTGAATATACCCCTTTGGCAATACAGGAAAAAATTTCGAACGGCCCGCGGGGTGGCTATAGGGCATAATTATGGATACGATTCTTTCGTAGGATCATAAAATATTGTATGGAGGTCATCAAGATCGAAAATCAGTTCCGATTCAGCGGTTTGACCCATACTCAGTTTTTTCTCCGGATCAGTGAACATACCCCTTTGGCAATACTGGCAATATTTCGAACGGGCCGCGGGGTGGCTATAGGGCATAACTGTGGATCCGATTCGTTCGTAGGATCTTAAAATATTGTATAGAGGTCACCAAGACCGAATTTCTAATCCGATTCAGTGGTTCGACCCATACTCAGTTTTTTCTCCAGATCAGTGAACATACCCCTTTGGCAATACGGGCAAAATTTTGAACGGCCCGCGGGGTGGCTATAGGGCATAATTATGGATACGATTCTTTTGTAGGATCAAAAAATATTGTATGGAGGTTATCAAGATCGAAAATCTGTTCCGATTCAGTGGTTCGACCCATACTCAGTTTTTTCTCCGGATCAGTGAACATACCCCTTTGGCAATACGGGCAAAACTTCGAACGGCCCGCGGGGTGGCTATAGGGCATAACTGAGGTACCGATTCTTTCGTAGGATCATAAAATATTGTTTGGAGGTAATCAAGATCGAAAATCTGTTCCGATTCAGCGGTTCGACCCATACTCAGTTTTTTCTCCGGATCAGTGAACATACCCCTTTCGCAATACGGGAAAAAATTTCGAACGGCCCGCGGGGTGGCTATAGGGCATAATTATGGATACGATTCTTTCGTAGGATCATAAAATATTGTATGGAGGTCATCAAGATCAAAAATCAGTTCCGATTCAGTGGTTCGACCCATACTCAGTTTTTTCTCCGGATCAGTGAACATACCCCTTTGGCAATACTGGCAAAATTTCGAACGGCCCGCAGGGTGGCTATAGGGCATAATTATGGATACGATTCTTTCGTAGGATCATAAAATATTGTATGGAGGTCATCAAGATCGAAAATCTGTTCCGATTCAGTGGTTCGACCCATACTCGGTTTTTTCTCCGGATCAGTGAACATACCCCTTTGGCAATACGGGCAAAATTTCGAACGGCCCGCGGGGTGGCTATAGGGCATAATTATGGATACGATTCTTTCGTAGGATCATAAAATATTGTATGGAGGTAATCAAGATCGAAAATCTGTTCCGATTCAGCGGTTCGACCCATACTCAGTTTTTTCTCCGGATCAGTGAATATACCCCTTTGGCAATACGGGAAAAAATTTCGAACGGCCCGTGGGGTGGCTATAGGGCATAATTATGGATACGATTCTTTCGTAGGATCATAAAATATTGTATGGAGGTCATCAAGATCGAAAATCAGTTCCGATTCAGTGGTTCGACCCATACTCAGTTTTTTCTCCGGATCAGTGAACATACCCCTTTGGCAATACGGGCAAAATTTCGAACGGCCCGCGGGGTGGCTATAGGGCATAACTGAGGAACCGATTCTTTCGTAGGATCATAAAATATTGTTTGGAGGTAATCAAGATCGAAAATCTGTTCCGATTCAGCGGTTCGACCCATACTCAGTTTTTTCTCCGGATCAGTGAACATACCCCTTTGGCAATACGGGAAAAAATTTCGAACGGCCCGCGGGGTGGCTATAGGGCATAATTATGGATACGATTCTTTCGTAGGATCATAAAATATTGTATGGAGGTCATCAAGATCGAAAATCAGTTCCGATTCAGTGGTTCGACCCATACTCAGTTTTTTCTCCGGATCAGTGAACATACCCCTTTGGCAATACTAGCAAAATTTTGAACGGCCCGCAGGGTGGCTATAGGGCATAATTATGGATACGATTCTTTCGTAGGATCAGAAAATATTGTATGGAGGTAATCAAGATCGAAAATCTGTTCCGATTCAGCGGTTCGACCCATACTCAGTTTTTTATCCGGATCAGTGAATATACCCCTTTGGCAATACGGGAAAAAATTTCGAACGGCCCGCGGGGTGGCTATAGGGCATAATTATGGATACGATTCTTTCGTAGGATCATAAAATATTGTATGGAGGTAATCAAGATCGAAAATCTGTTCCGATTCAGCGGTTCGACCCATACTCAGTTTTTTCTCCGGATCAGTGAATATACCCCTTTGGCAATACAGGAAAAAATTTCGAACGGCCCGCGGGGTGGCTATAGGGCATAATTATGGATACGATTCTTTCGTAGGATCATAAAATATTGTATGGAGGTCATCAAGATCGAAAATCAGTTCCGATTCAGCGGTTTGACCCATACTCAGTTTTTTCTCCGGATCAGTGAACATACCCCTTTGGCAATACTGGCAATATTTCGAACGGGCCGCGGGGTGGCTATAGGGCATAACTGTGGATCCGATTCGTTCGTAGGATCTTAAAATATTGTATAGAGGTCACCAAGACCGAATTTCTAATCCGATTCAGTGGTTCGACCCATACTCAGTTTTTTCTCCAGATCAGTGAACATACCCCTTTGGCAATACGGGCAAAATTTTGAACGGCCCGCGGGGTGGCTATAGGGCATAATTATGGATACGATTCTTTTGTAGGATCAAAAAATATTGTATGGAGGTTATCAAGATCGAAAATCTGTTCCGATTCAGTGGTTCGACCCATACTCAGTTTTTTCTCCGGATCAGTGAACATACCCCTTTGGCAATACGGGCAAAACTTCGAACGGCCCGCGGGGTGGCTATAGGGCATAACTGAGGTACCGATTCTTTCGTAGGATCATAAAATATTGTTTGGAGGTAATCAAGATCGAAAATCTGTTCCGATTCAGCGGTTCGACCCATACTCAGTTTTTTCTCCGGATCAGTGAACATACCCCTTTCGCAATACGGGAAAAAATTTCGAACGGCCCGCGGGGTGGCTATAGGGCATAATTATGGATACGATTCTTTCGTAGGATCATAAAATATTGTATGGAGGTCATCAAGATCAAAAATCAGTTCCGATTCAGTGGTTCGACCCATACTCAGTTTTTTCTCCGGATCAGTGAACATACCCCTTTGGCAATACTGGCAAAATTTCGAACGGCCCGCAGGGTGGCTATAGGGCATAATTATGGATACGATTCTTTCGTAGGATCATAAAATATTGTATGGAGGTCATCAAGATCGAAAATCTGTTCCGATTCAGTGGTTCGACCCATACTCGGTTTTTTCTCCGGATCAGTGAACATACCCCTTTGGCAATACGGGCAAAATTTCGAACGGCCCGCGGGGTGGCTATAGGGCATAATTATGGATACGATTCTTTCGTAGGATCATAAAATATTGTATGGAGGTAATCAAGATCGAAAATCTGTTCCGATTCAGCGGTTCGACCCATACTCAGTTTTTTCTCCGGATCAGTGAATATACCCCTTTGGCAATACGGGAAAAAATTTCGAACGGCCCGTGGGGTGGCTATAGGGCATAATTATGGATACGATTCTTTCGTAGGATCATAAAATATTGTATGGAGGTCATCAAGATCGAAAATCAGTTCCGATTCAGTGGTTCGACCCATACTCAGTTTTTTCTCCGGATCAGTGAACATACCTTTTGGCAATACTGGCAAAATTTCGAACGGCCCGCAGGGTGGCTATAGGGCATAATTATGGATACGATTCTTTCGTAGGATCATAAAATATAGTATGGAGGTCAGCAAGATCGAAAATCTGATCCGATTCAGTGGTTCGACCCATACTCAGTTTTTTCTCCGGATCAGTGAACATACCCCTTTGGAAATACTGGCAAAATTTCGAACGGCCCGCAGGGTGACTATAGGGCATAATTATGGATACCATTCTTTCGTAGGATCATAAAATACTGTATGAAGGTCATCAAGATCGAATATCTGATCCGATTCAGTGGTTCGACCCATACTCAGTTTTTTCTCCGGATCAGTGAACATACCCCTTTGGCAATACTGGCAAAATTTTGAACGGCCCGCAGGGTGGCTATAGGGCATAATTATGGATACGATTCTTTCGTATGATCATAAAATATTGTATGGAGGTCATCAAGATCGAAAATCTGTTCCGATTCAGTGGTTCGACCCATACTCAGTTTTTTCTCCGGATCAGTGAACATACCCCTTTGGCAATACGGGCAAAATTTTGAACGGCCCGCGGGGTGGATATAGGGCATAATTATGGATACGATTCTTTCGTAGGATCATAAAATATTGTATGGAGGTCATCAAGATCGAAAATCTGTTCTGATTCAGTGGTTCGACCCATACTCAGTTTTTTCTCCGGATCAGTGAACATACCCCTTTGGCAATACGGGCAAAATTTCGAACGGCCCGCGGGGTTGCTATAGGGCATAACTGAGTATCCGATTCTTTCGTAGGATCATAAAATATTGTATGGAGGTAATCAAGATCGAAAATCTGTTCCGATTCAGCGGTTCGACCCATACTCAGTTTTTTCTCCGGATCAGTGAACATACCCCTTTGGCAATACGGGAAAAAATTTCGAACGGCCCGCGGGGTGGCTATAGGGCATAATTATGGATACGATTCTTTCGTAGGATCATAAAATATTGTATGGAGGTCATCAAGATCAAAAATCAGTTCCGATTCAGTGGTTCGACCCATACTCAGTTTTTTCTCCGGATCAGTGAACATACCCCTTTGGCAATACTGGCAAAATTTCGAACGGCCCGCAGGGTGGCTATAGGGCATAATTATGGATACGATTCTTTCGTAGGATCATAAAATATTGTATGGAGGTCATCAAGATCGAAAATCTGTTCCGATTCAGTGGTTCGACCCATACTCGGTTTTTTCTCCGGATCAGTGAACATACCCCTTTGGCAATACGGGCAAAATTTCGAACGGCCCGCGGGGTGGCTATAGGGCATAATTATGGATACGATTCTTTCGTAGGATCATAAAATATTGTATGGAGGTAATCAAGATCGAAAATCTGTTCCGATTCAGCGGTTCGACCCATACTCAGTTTTTTCTCCGGATCAGTGAATATACCCCTTTGGCAATACGGGAAAAAATTTCGAACGGCCCGTGGGGTGGCTATAGGGCATAATTATGGATACGATTCTTTCGTAGGATCATAAAATATTGTATGGAGGTCATCAAGATCGAAAATCAGTTCCGATTCAGTGGTTCGACCCATACTCAGTTTTTTCTCCGGATCAGTGAACATACCTTTTGGCAATACTGGCAAAATTTCGAACGGCCCGCAGGGTGGCTATAGGGCATAATTATGGATACGATTCTTTCGTAGGATCATAAAATATAGTATGGAGGTCAGCAAGATCGAAAATCTGATCCGATTCAGTGGTTCGACCCATACTCAGTTTTTTCTCCGGATCAGTGAACATACCCCTTTGGAAATACTGGCAAAATTTCGAACGGCCCGCAGGGTGACTATAGGGCATAATTATGGATACCATTCTTTCGTAGGATCATAAAATACTGTATGAAGGTCATCAAGATCGAATATCTGATCCGATTCAGTGGTTCGACCCATACTCAGTTTTTTCTCCGGATCAGTGAACATACCCCTTTGGCAATACTGGCAAAATTTTGAACGGCCCGCAGGGTGGCTATAGGGCATAATTATGGATACGATTCTTTCGTATGATCATAAAATATTGTATGGAGGTCATCAAGATCGAAAATCTGTTCCGATTCAGTGGTTCGACCCATACTCAGTTTTTTCTCCGGATCAGTGAACATACCCCTTTGGCAATACGGGCAAAATTTTGAACGGCCCGCGGGGTGGATATAGGGCATAATTATGGATACGATTCTTTCGTAGGATCATAAAATATTGTATGGAGGTCATCAAGATCGAAAATCTGTTCTGATTCAGTGGTTCGACCCATACTCAGTTTTTTCTCCGGATCAGTGAACATACCCCTTTGGCAATACGGGCAAAATTTCGAACGGCCCGCGGGGTTGCTATAGGGCATAACTGAGTATCCGATTCTTTCGTAGGATCATAAAATATTGTATGGAGGTAATCAAGATCGAAAATCTGTTCCGATTCAGCGGTTCGACCCATACTCAGTTTTTTCTCCGGATCAGTGAACATACCCCTTTGGCAATACGGGAAAAAATTTCGAACGGCCCGCGGGGTGGCTATAGGGCATAATTATGGATACGATTCTTTCGTAGGATCATAAAATATTGTATGGAGGTCATCAAGATCGAAAATCAGTTCCGATTCAGTGGTTCGACCCATACTCAGTTTTTTCTCCGGATCAGTGAACATACCCCTTTGGCAATACTGGCAAAATTTCGAACGGCCCGCAGGGTGGCTATAGGGCATAATTATGGATACGATTCTTTCGTAGGATCATAAAATATAGTATGGAGGTCAGCAAGATCGAAAATCTGATCCGATTTAGTGGTTCGACCCATACTCAGTTTTTTCTCCGGATCAGTGAACATACCCCTTTGGAAATACTGGCAAAATTTCGAACGGCCAGCAGGGTGACTATAGGGCATAATTATGGATACGATTCTTTCATAGGATCATAAAATATTGTAAGTAGGTCATCAAGATCGATAATCTGTTCCGATTCAGTGGTTTGACCCATACTCAGTTTTTTCTCCGGATCAGTGAACATACCCCTTTGGCAATACTGGCAAAATTTCGAACGGGCCGCGGGGTGGCTATAGGGCATAACTGTGGATCCGATTCTTTCGTAGGATATTAAAATATTGTATAGAGGTCACCAAGACCGAATTTCTGATCCGATTCAGTGGTTCGACCCATACTCAGTTTTTTCTCCAGATCAGTGAACATACCCCTTTGGCAATACAGGCAAAATTTTGAACGGCCCGCGGGGTGGCTATAGGGCATAATTATGGATACGATTCTTTCGTAGGATCAAAAAATATTGTATGGAGGTTATCAAAATCGAAAATCTGTTCCGATTCAGTGGTTCGACCCATACTCAGTTTTTTCTCCGGATCAGTGAACATACCCCTTTGGCAATACTGACAAAATTTCGAACGACCCACAGGGTGGCTATAGGGTATAATTATGGATACGATTCTTTCGTAGGATCATAAAATATAGTATGGAGGTCAGCAAGATCGAAAATCTGATCCGATTCAGTGGTTCGACCCATACTCAGTTTTTTCTCCGGATCAGTGAACATACCCCTTTGGAAATACTGGCAAAATTTCGAACGGCCCGCAGGGTGACTATAAGGCATAATTATGGATACCATTCTTTCGTAGGATCATAAAATACTGTATGGAGGTCATCAAGATCGAATATCAGATCCGATTCAGTGGTTTGACCCATACTCAGTTTTTTCTCCGGATCAGTGAACATACCCCTTTGGCAATACTGGCAAAATTTTGAACGGCCCGCAGGGTGGCTATAGGGCATAATTATGGATACGATTCTTTCGTAGGATCATAAAATATTGTATGGAGGTCATCAAGATCAAAAATCTGTTCCGATTCAGTGGTTCGACCCATACTCAGTTTTTTCTCCGGATCAGTGAACATACCCCTTTGGCAATACGGGCAAAATTTCGAACGGCCCGCGGGGTGGCTATAGGGCATAACTGAGGATCCGATTCTTTCGTAGGATCATAAAATATTGTATGGAGGTCATCAAGATCGAAAATCTGTTCCGATTCAGTGGTTCGACCCATACTCAGTTTTTTCTCCGGATCAGTGAACATACCCCTTTGGCAATACGGGCAAAATTTTGAACGGCCCGCAGGGGTGGCTATAGGGCATAATTATGGATACGATTCTTTCGTAGGATCATAAAATATTGTATGGAGGTCATCAAGATCGAAAATCTGATCCGATTCAGTGGTTCGACCCATACTCAGTTTTTTCTCCGGATCAGTGAACGTCCCTTTGGCAATACGGGCAAAATTTCGAACGGCCTTCGGGGTGGCCATAGGGCATAATTATGGATACGATTGTTTCGTAGGATCAAAAAATATAGTATGGAGGTCAGCAAGATCGAAAATCTCATTCGATTCAGTGGTTCGACCCATACTCAGTTTTTTCTCCGGATCAGTGAACATTCCCCTTTGGAAATACTGGCAAAATTTCGAACGGCCCGCAGGGTGACTATAGGGCATAATTATGGATACGATTCTTTCATAGGATCATAAAATATTGTACGGAGGTCATCAAGATCGAAAATCTATTCCGATTCAGTGGTTTGACCCATACTCAGTTTTTTCTCCGGATCAGTGAACATACCCCTTTGGCAATACTGGCAAAATTTCGAACGGGCCGCGGGGTGGCTATAGGGCATAACTGTGGATCCGATTCTTTCGTAGGATCTTAAAATATTGTATAGAGGTCACCAAGACCGAATTTCTGATCCGATTCAGTGGTTCGACCTCAGTTTTTTCTCCGAATCAGTGAACATACCCCTTTGGCAATACTGGCAAAATTTCGAACGGCCCGCAGGGTGACTATAGGGCATAATTATGGATACCATTCTTTCGTAGGATCATAAAATATTGTATGGAGGTCATCAAGATCGAATATCTGATCCGATTCAGTGGTTCGACCCATACTCAGTTTTTTCTCAGGATCAGTGAACATACCCCTTTGGCAATACAGGCAAAATTTTGAACGGCCCCCAGGGTGGCTATAGGGCATAATTATGGATACGATTCTTTCGTAGGATCATAAAATATTGTATGGAGGTCATCAAGATCGAAAATCTGTTCCGATTCAGTGGTTCGACCCATACTAAGTTTTTTCTCCGGATCAGTGAACATACCCCTTTGGCAATACGGGCAAAATTTCGAACGGCCCGCGGGGTGGCTATAGGGCATAACTGTGGATCCGATTCTTTCGTAGGATCATAAAATATTGTATGGAGGTCATCAAGATCGAAAATCTGTTCCGATTCAGTGGTTCGACCCATACTCAGTTTTTTCTCCGGATCAGTGAACATACCCCTTTGGCAATACGGGCAAAATTTTGAACGGCCCGCGGGGTGGATATAGGGCATAATTATGGATACGATTTTTTCGTAGGATCATAAAATATTGTATGGAGGTCATCAAGATCGAAAATCTGTTCTGATTCAGTGGTTCGCCCCATACTCAGTTTTTTCTCCGGATTAGTGAACATACCCTTTTGGAAATACTGGCAAAATTTCGAACGGCCCGCAGGGTGACTATAGGGCATAATTATGGATACCATTCTTTCGTAGGATCATAAAATATTGTATGGAGGTCATCAAGATCGAATATCTGATCCGATTCAGCGGTTCGACCCATACTCAGTTTTTTCTCCGGATCAGTGAACATACCTCTTTGGCAATACTGGCAAAATTTTGAACGTCCCGCAGGATGGCTATAGGGCATAATTATGGATACGATTCTTTCGTAGGATCATAAAATATTGTATGGAGGTCATCAAGATCGAAAATCTGTTCCGATTCAGTGGTTCGACACATACTCAGTTTTTTCTCCGGATCAGTGAACATACCCCGTTGTCAATACGGGCAAAATTTCGAACGGCCCGCGGGGCGGCTATAGGGCATAACTGTGGATCCGATTCTTTCGTAGGATCATAAAATATTGTATAGAGGTCACCAAGACTGAATTTCTGATCCGATTCAGTGGTTCGACCCATACTCAGTTTTTTCTCCGGATCAGTGAACATACCCCTTTGGTAATACGGGCAAAATTTTGAACGGTCCGCGGGGTGGCTATTGGGCATAATTATGGATACGATTCTTTCGTAGGATCATAAAATATTGTATGGAGGTCATCAAGATCGAAAATCAGTTCCGATTCAGTGGTTCGACCCATACTCAGTTTTTTCTCCGGATCATTGAACATACCCCTTTGGCAATACTGGCAAAATTTCGAAGGGCCCGCAGGGTGCCTATTGGGCATAATTATGGATACGATTCTTTCGTAGGATCATAAAATATAGTATGGAGGTCAGCAAGATCGAAAATCTGATCCGATTCAGTGGTTCGACCCATACTCAGTTTTTTCTCCGGATCAGTGAACATACCCCTTTGGAAATACTGGCAAAATTTCGAACGGCCAGCAGGGTGACTATAGGGCATAATTATGGATACGATTTTTTCATAGGATCATAAAATATTGTACGGAGGTCATCAAGATCGAAAATCTGTTCCGATTCAGTGGTTCGACCCATACTCAGTTTTTTCTCCGGATCAGTGAACATACCCCTTTGGCAATACTGGCAAAATTTCGAACGGGCCGCTGGGTGGCTATAGGGCATAACTGTGGATCCGATTCTTTCGTAGGATCTTAAAATATTGTATAGAGGTCACCAAGACCGAATTTCTTATCCGATTCAGTGGTTCGACCCATACTCAGTTTTTTCTCCGGATCAGTGAACATACCCCTTTGGCAATACGGGCAAAATTTCGAACGGCCCGCGGGGTGGCTATACGGCATAATTATGGATACGATTCTTTCGTAGGATCATAAAATATTGTATGGAGGTCATCAAGATCGAAAATCTGTTCCGATTCAGTGGTTCGACCCATACTCAGTTTTTTCTCCGGATCAGTGAACATACCCCTTTGGCAATACGGGCAAAATTTTGAACGGCCCGCGGGGTGGCTATAGGGCATAATTATGGATACGATTCTTTCGTAGGATCATAAAATATTGTATGGAGGTCATCAAGATCGAAAATCTGTTCCGATTCAGTGGTTTGACCCATACTCAGTTTTTTCTCCGGATCAGTGAACATACCCCTTTGGCAATACGGGCAAAATTTTGAACGGCCCGCGGGGTGGATATAGGGCATAATTATGGATACGATTCTTTCGTAGGATCATAAAATATTGTATGGAGGTCATCAAGATCGAAAATCTGTTCTGATTCAGTGGTTCGACCCATACTCAGTTTTTTCTCCGGATTAGTGAACATACCCTTTTGGAAATACTGGCAAAATTTCGAACGGCCCGCAGGGTGACTATAGGGCATAATTATGGATACCATTCTTTCGTAGGATCATAAAATATTGTATGGAGGTCATCAAGATCGAATATCTGATCCGATTCAGCGGTTCGACCCATACTCAGTTTTTTGTCCGGATCAGTGAACATACCCCTTTGGCAATACTAGCAAAATTTTGAACGTCCCGCAGGGTGGCTATAGGGCATAATTATGGATACGATTCTTTCGTAGGATCATAAAATATTGTATGGAGGTCATCAAGATCGAAAATCTGTTCCGATTCAGTGGTTCGACACATACTCAGTTTTTTCTCCGGATCAGTGAACATACCCCGTTGTCAATACGGGCAAAATTTCGAACGGCCCGCGGGGCGGCTATAGGGCATAACTGTGGATCCGATTCTTTCGTAGGATCATAAAATATTGTATAGAGGTCACCAAGACTGAATTTCTGATCCGATTCAGTGGTTCGACCCATACACAGTTTTTTCTCCGTATCAGTGAACATACCCCTTTGGTAATACGGGCAAAATTTTGAACGGTCCGCGGGGTGGCTATTGGGCATAATTATGGATACGATTATTTCGTAGGATCATAAAATATTGTATGGAGGTCATCAAGATCGAAAATCAGTTCCGATTCAGTGGTTCGACCCATACTCAGTTTTTTCTCCGGATCATTGAACATACCCCTTTGGCAATACTGGCAAAATTTCGAACGGCCCGCAGGGTGCCTATTGGGCATAATTATGGATACGATTCTTTCGTAGGATCATAAAATATAGTATGGAGGTCAGCAAGATCGAAAATCTGATCCGATTCAGTGGTTCGACCCATACTCAGTTTTTTCTCCGGATCAGTGAACATACCCCTTTGGAAATACTGGCAAAATTTCGAACGGCCAGCAGGGTGACTATAGGGCATAATTATGGATACGATTTTTTCATAGGATCATAAAATATTATACGGAGGTCATCAAGATCGAAAATCTGTTCCGATTCAGTGGTTCGACCCATACTCAGTTTTTTCTCCGGATCAGTGAACATACCCCTTTGGCAATACTGGCAAAATTTCGAACGGGCAGCTGGGTGGCTATAGGGCATTACTGTGGATCCGATTCTTTCGTAGGATCTTAAAATATTGTATAGAGGTCACCAAGACCGAATTTCTTATCCGATTCAGTGGTTCGACCCATACTCAGTTTTTTCTCCGGATCAGTGAACATACCCCTTTGGCAATACTGGAAAAATTTCGATCGGCCCGCAGGGTGGCTATAGGGCATAATTATGGATACGATTCTTTCGTAGGATCATAAAATATTGTATGGAGGTCATCAAGATCGAAAATCTGTTCCGATTCAGTGGTTCGACCCATACTCAGTTTTTTCTCCGGATCAATGAACATACCCCTTTGGCAATACGGGCAAAATTTCGAACGGCCCGCGGGGTGGCTATAGGGCATAACTGTGGATCCGATTCTTTCGTAGGATCATAAAATATTGAATAGTGGTCACCAAGACCGAATTTCTGATCCGATTCAGTGGTTCGACCCATACTCAGTTTTTTCTCCGATCAGTGAACATACCCCTTTGGCAATACAGGCAAAATTTTGAACGGCCCGCGGGGTGGCTATCGGGCATAATTATGGATACGATTCTTTCGTAGGATCATACAATATTGTATGGAGGTCATCAAGATCAAAAATCTGTTCCGATTCAGTGGTTCGACCCATACTCAGTTTTTTCTCCGGATCAGTGAACATACCCCTTTGGCAATACTGGCAAAATTTCGATCGTCCCGCAGGGTGGCTATTGGGTATAATTATGATACGATTCTTTCGTAGGATCATAAAATATAGTATGGAGGTCATCAAGATCAAAAATCTGTTCCTATTCAGTGGTTCGATCCATTCTCAGTTTTTTCTCCGGATCAGTGAACATACCCTTTTGGCAATACTGGCAAAATTTCGAACGGGCCGCGGGGTGGCTATAGGGCATAACTGTGGATCCGATTCTTTCGTAGGATCATAAAATATTGTATAGAGGTCACCAAGACTGAATTTCTGATCCGATTCAGTGGTTCGACCCATACTCAATTTTTTCTCCGGATCAGTGAACATACCCCTTTGGCAATACTGGCAAAATTTCGATCGGCCCGCAGGGTGGCTATAGGGCATAATTATGGATACGATTCTTTCGTAGGATCATAAAATATTGTATGGAGGTCATCAAGATCGAAAATCTGTTCCGATTCAGTGGTTCGACCCATACTCAGTTTTTTCTCCGGATCAATGAACATACCCCTTTGGCAATACTGGCAAAATTTCAAACGGCCCGCAGGGTGGCTATAGGGCATAATTATGGATACGATTCTTTCGTAGGATCATAAAATATTGTACGGAGGTCATCAAGATCGAAAATCTGTTCCGATTCAGTGGTTCGACCCATACTCAGTTTTTTCTCCGGATCAATGAACATACCCCTTTGGCAATACGGGCAAAATTTCGAACGGCCCGCGGGGTGGCTATAGGGCATAATTGTGGATCCGATTCTTTCGTAGGATCATAAAATATTGAATAGAGGTCACCAAGACTGAATTTCTGATCCGATTCAGTGGTTCGACCCATACTCAGTTTTTTCTCCGGATCAGTGAACATACCCCTTTGGCAATACGGGCAAAATTTTGAACGGCCCGCGGGGTGGCTATTGGGCATAATTATGGATACGATTCTTTCGTAGGATCATACAATATTGTATGGAGGTCATCAAGATCGAAAATCTGTTGCGATTCAGTGGTTCGACCCATACTCAGTTTTTTCTCCGGATCAATGAACATACCCCTTTGGTAATACTGGCAAAATTTCGATCGGCCCGCAGGGTGGCTATAGGGTATAATTATGATACGATTCTTTCGTAGGATCATAAAATATAGTATGGAGGTCATCAAGATCGAAAATCTGTTCCTATTAAGTGGTTCGATCCATTCTCAGTTTTTTCTCCGGATCAGTGAACATACCCCTTTGGCAATACTGGCAAAATTTCGAACGGGCCGCGGGGTGGCTATAAGGCATAACTATGGATCCGATTCTTTCGTAGGATCATAAAATATTGTATAGAGGTCACCAAGACTGAATTTCTGATCCGATTCAGTGGTTCGACCCATACTCAGTTTTTTCTCCGGATCAGTGAACATACCCCTTTGACAATACTGGCAAAATTTCGAACGGGCCGCGGGGTGGCTATAGGGCATAACTGTGGATCCGATTTTTTCGTAGGATCTTAAAATATTGTATAGAGGTCACCAAGACCGAATTTCTGATCCGATTCAGTGGTTCGACCCATACTTAGTTTTTTCTCCGGATCAGTGAACATACCCCTTTGGCAATACTGGCAAAATTTCGAACGGCCCGCAGGGTGGCAATAGGGCATAATTATGGATACGATTCTTTCGTAGGATCATAAAATATTGTTCGGAGGTCATCAAGATCGAAAATCTGTTCCGATTCAGTGGTTCGACCCATACTCAGTTTTTTCTCCGGATCAATGAACATAACCCTCTGGCAATACGGGCAAAATTTCGAACGGCCCGCGGGGTGGCTATAGGGCATAAATGTGGATCCGATTCTTTCATAGGATCATAAAATATTGAATAGAGGTCACCAAGACCGAATTTCTGATCCGATTCAGTGGTTCGACCCATACTCAGTTTTTTCTCCGATCAGTGAACATACCCCTTTGGCAATACGGGCAAAATTTTGAACGGCCCGCGGGGTGGCTATAGGGCATAATTATGGATACGATTCTTTCGTAGGATCATACAATATTGTATGGAGGTCATCAAGATCGAAAATCTGTTCCGATTCAATGGTTCGACCCGTACTCAGTTTTTTCTCCGGATCAGTGAACATACCCCTTTGGTAATACTGGCAAAATTTCGATCGGTCCGCAGTGTGGCTATAGGGTATAATTATGGATACGATTCTTTCGTAGGATCATAAAATATAGTATGGAGGTCATCAAGATCGAAAATCTGTTCCGATTCAGTGGTTCGACACATTCTCAGATTTTTCTCCGGATCAGTGAACATACCCCTTTGGCAATACTGGCAAAATTTCGAACGGGCCGCGGGGTGGCTATAGGGCATAACTGTGGATCCGATTCTTTCGTAGGATCATAAAATATTGTATAGAGGTCACCAAGACTGAATTTCTGATCCGATTCAGTGGTTCGACCCATACTCAGTTTTTTCTCCGGATCAGTGAACATACCCCTTTGGCAATACGGGCAAAATTTTGAACAGCCCGCGGGGTGGCTATTGGGCATAATTATGGATACGATTCTTTCGTAGGATCATACAATATTGTATGGAGGTCATCAAGATCGAAAATCTGTTCCGATTCAGTGGTTCGACCCATACTCAGTTTTTTCTCCGGATCAGTGAACATACCCCTTTGGTAATACTGGCAAAATTTCGATCGGCCCGCAGGGTGGCTATTGGGTATAATTATGATACGATTCTTTCGTAGGATCATAAAATATAGTATGGAGGTCATCAAGATCGAAAATCTGTTCCTATTCAGTGGTTCGATCCATTCTCAGTTTTTTCTCCGGATCAGTGAACATACCCCTTTGGCAATACTGGCAAAATTTCGAACGGGCCGCGGGGTGGCTATAGGGCATAACTGTGGATCCGATTCTTTCGTAGGATCATAAAATATTGTATAGAGGTCACCAAGACTGAATTTCTGATCCGATTCAGTGGTTCGACCCATACTCAGTTTTTTCTCCGATCAGTGAACATACCCCTTTGGCAATACGGGCAAAATTTTGAACGGCCCGCGGGGTGGCTATAGGGCATAATTATGGATACGATTCTTTCGTAGGATCATACAATATTGTATGGAGGTCATCAAGATTCAAAATCTGTTCCGATTCAATGGTTCGACCCGTACTCAGTTTTTTCTCCGGATCAGTGAACATACCCCTTTGGTAATACTGGCAAAATTTCGATCGGCCCGCAGGGTGGCTATAGGGTATAATTATGGATACGATTCTTTCGTAGGATCATAAAATATAGTATGGAGGTCATCAAGATCGAAAATCTGTTCCGATTCAGTGGTTCGACACATTCTCAGATTTTTCTCCGGATCAGTGAACATACCCCTTTGGCAATACTGGCAAAATTTCGAACGGGCCGCGGGGTGGCTATAGGGCATAACTGTGGATCCGATTCTTTCGTAGGATCATAAAATATTGTATAGAGGTCACCAAGACGGAATTTCTGATCCGATTCAGTGGTTCGACCCATACTCAGTTTTTTCTCCGGATCAGTGAACATACCCCTTTGGCAATACTGGCAAAATTTCGAACGGCCCGCAGGGTGGCAATAGGGCATAATTATGGATACGATTCTTTCGTAGGATCATAAAATATTGTTCGGAGGTCATCAAGATCGAAAATCTGTTCCGATTCAGTGGTTCGACCCATACTCAGTTTTTTCTCCGGATCAAAGAACATAACCCTCTGGCAATACGGGCAAAATTTCGAACGGCCCGCGGGGTGGCTATAGGGCATAACTGTGGATCCGATTCTTTCGTAGGATCATAAAATATTGAATAGAGGTCACCAAGACCGAATTTCTGATCCGATTCAGTGGTTCGACCCATACTCAGTTTTTTCTCCGATCAGTGAACATACCCCTTTGGCAATACGGGCAAAATTTTGAACGGCCCGCGGGGTGGCCATAGGGCATAACTGTGGATCCGATTCTTTCGTAGGATCATACAATATTGTATGGAGGTCATCAAGATCGAAAATCTGTTCCGATTCAGTGGTTCGACCCATACTCAGTTTTTTCTCCGGATCAGTGAACATACCCCTTTGGTAATACTGGCAAAATTTCGATCGGCCCGCAGGGTGGCTATTGGGTATAATTATGATACGATTCATTCGTAGGATCATAAAATATAGTATGGAGGTCATCAAGATCGAAAATCTGTTCCGATTCAGTGGTTCGACACATTCTCAGATTTTTCTCCGGATCATTGAACATACCCCTTTGGCAATACTGGCAAATTTCGAACGGCCCGCGGGGTGGCTATTGGGCATAATTATGGATACGATTCTTTCGTAGGATCATACAATAATGTATGGAGGTCATCAAGATCGAAAATCTGTTCCGATTCAGTGGTTCGACCCATACTCAGTTTTTTCTCCGGATCAGTGAACATACCCCTTTGGCAATACGGGCAAAATTTTGAACGGCCCGCGGGGTGGCTAAAGGGCATAATTATGGATACGATTCTTTCGTAGGATCATACAATATTGTATGGAGGTCATCAAGATCGAAAATCTGTTCCGATTCAATGGTTCGACCCGTACTCAGTTTTTTCTCCGGATCAGTGAACATACACCTTTGGTAATACTGGCAAAATTTCGATCGGCCCGCAGGGTGGCTATAGGGTATAATTATGGATACGATTCTTTCGTAGGATCATAAAATATAGTATGGAGGTCATCAAGATCGAAAATCTGTTCCGATTCAGTGGTTCGACACATTTTCAGATTTTTCTCCGGATCCGTGAACATACCCCTTTGGCAATACTGGCAAAATTTCGAACGGGCCGCGCGGTGGCTATAGGGCATAACTGTGGATCCGATTCTTTCGTAGGATCATAAAATATTGTATAGAGGTCACCAAGACTGAATTTCTGATCCGATTCAGTGGTTCGACCCATACTCAGTTTTTTCTCCGGATCAGTGAACATACCCCTTTGGCAATACGGGCAAAATTTTGAACAGCCCGCGGGGTGGCTATTGGGCATAATTATGGATACGATTCTTTCGTAGGATCATACAATATTGTATGGAGGTCATCAAGATCGAAAATCTGTTCCGATTCAGTGGTTCGACCCATACTCAGTTTTTTCTCCGGATCAGTGAACATACCCCTTTGGTAATACTGGCAAAATTTCGATCGGCCCGCAGGGTGGCTATTGGGTATAATTATGATACGATTCTTTCGTAGGATCATAAAATATAGTATGGAGGTCATCAAGATCAAAAATCTGTTCCTATTCAGTGGTTCGATCCATTCTCAGTTTTTTCTCCGGATCAGTGAACATACCCCTTTGGCAATACTGGCAAAATTTCGAACGGGCCGCGGGGTGGCTATAGGGCATAACTGTGGATCCGATTCTTTCGTAGGATCATAAAATATTGTATAGAGGTCACCAAGACTGAATTTCTGATCCGATTCAGTGGTTCGACCCATACTCAGTTTTTTCTTCGGATCAGTGAACATACCCCTTTGGCAATACGGGCAAAATTTTGAACGGCCCGCGGGGTGGCTATTGGGCATAATTATGGATACGATTCTTTCGTAGGATCATACAATAATGTATGGAGGTCATCAAGATCAAAAATCTGTTCCGATTCAGTGGTTCGACCCATACTCAGTTTTTTCTCCGGATCAGTGAACATACCCCTTTGGCAATACGGGCAAAATTTTGAACGGCCCGCGGGGTGGCTATAGGGCATAATTATGGATACGATTCTTTCGTAGGATCATACAATATTGTATGGAGGTCATCAAGATCGAAAATCTGTTCCGATTCAATGGTTCGACCCGTACTCAGTTTTTTCTCCGGATCAGTGAACATACCCCTTTGGTAATACTGGCAAAATTTCGATCGGCCCGCAGGGTGGCTATAGGGTATAATTATGGATACGATTCTTTCGTAGGATCATAAAATACAGTATGGAGGTCATCAAGATCAAAAATCTGTTCCTATTCAGTGGTTCGATCCATTCTCAGTTTTTTCTCCGGATCAGTGAACATACCCCTTTGGCAATACTGGCAAAATTTCGAACGGGCCGCGGGGTGGCTATAGGGCATAACTGTGGATCCGATTCTTTCGTAGGATCATAAAATATTGTATAGAGGTCACCAAGACTGAATTTCTGATCCGATTCAGTGGTTCGACCCGTACTCAGTTTTTTCTCCGGATCAGTGAACATACCCCTTTGGTAATACTGGCAAAATTTCGATCGGCCCGCAGGGTGGCTATAGGGTATAATTATGGATACGATTCTTTCGTAGGATCATAAAATATAGTATGGAGGTCATCAAGATCAAAAATCTGTTCCTATTCAGTGGTTCAATCCATTCTCAGTTTTTTCTCCGGATCAGTGAACATACCCCTTTGGCAATACTGGCAAAATTTCGAACGGGCCGCGGGGTGGCTATAGGGCATAACTGTGGATCCGATTCTTTCGTAGGATCATAAAATATTGTATAGAGGTCACCAAGACTGAATTTCTGATCCGATTCAGTGGTTCGACCCGTACTCAGTTTTTTCTCCGGATCAGTGAACATACCCCTTTGGTAATACTGGCAAAATTTCGATCGGCCCGCAGGGTGGCTATAGGGTATAATTATGGATACGATTCTTTCGTAGGATCATAAAATATAGTATGGAGGTCATCAAGATCGAAAATCTATTCCGATTCAGTGGTTCGACACATTCTCAGATTTTTCTCCGGATCAGTGAACATACCCCTTTGGCAATACTGGCAAAATTTCGAACGGGCCGCGGGGTGGCTATAGGGCATAACTGTGGATCCGATTCTTTCGTTGGATCATAAAATATTGTATAGAGGTCACCAAGACTGAATTTCTGATCCGATTCAGTGGTTCGACCCATACTCAGTTTTTTCTCCGGATCAGTGAACATACCCCTTTGGCAATACGGGCAAAATTTTGAACAGCCCGCGGGGTGGCTATTTGGCATAATTATGGATACGATTCTTTCGTAGGATCATACAATATTGTATGGAGGTCATCAAGATCGAAAATCTGTTCCGATTCAGTGGTTCGACCCATACTCAGTTTTTTCTCCGGATCAGTGAACATACCCCTTTGGTAATACTGGCAAAATTTCGATCGGCCCGCAGGGTGGCTATTGGGTATAATTATGATACGATTCTTTCGTAGGATCATAAAATATAGTATGGAGGTCATCAAGATCAAAAATCTGTTCCTATTCAGTGGTTCGATCCATTCTCAGTTTTTTCTCCGGATCAGTGAACATACCCCTTTGGCAATACTGGCAAAATTTCGAACGGGCCGCGGGGTGGCTATAGGGCATAACTGTGGATCCGATTCTTTCGTAGGATCATAAAATATTGTATAGAGGTCACCAAGACTGAATTTCTGATCCGATTCAGTGGTTCGACCCATACTCAGTTTTTTCTTCGGATCAGTGAACATACCCCTTTGGCAATACGGGCAAAATTTTGAACGGCCCGCGGGGTGGCTATTGGGCATAATTATGGATACGATTCTTTCGTAGGATCATACAATAATGTATGGAGGTCATCAAGATCGAAAATCTTTTCCGATTCAGTGGTTCGACCCATACTCAGTTTTTTCTCCGGATCAGTGAACATACCCCTTTGGCAATACGGGCAAAATTTTGAACGGCCCGCGGGGTGGCTATAGGGCATAATTATGGATACGATTCTTTCGTAGGATCATACAATATTGTATGGAGGTCATCAAGATCGAAAATCTGTTCCGATTCAATGGTTCGACCCGTACTCAGTTTTTTCTCCGGATCAGTGAACATACCCCTTTGGTAATACTGGCAAAATTTCGATCGGCCCGCAGGGTGGCTATAGGGTATAATTATGGATACGATTCTTTCGTAGAATCATAAAATATAGTATGGAGGTCATCAAGATCAAAAATCTGTTCCTATTCAGTGGTTCGATCCATTCTCAGTTTTTTCTCCGGATCAGTGAACATACCCCTTTGGCAATACTGGCAAAATTTCGAACGGGCCGCGGGGTGGCTATAGGGCATAACTGTGGATCCGATTCTTTCGTAGGATCATAAAATATTGTATAGAGGTCACCAAGACTGAATTTCTGATCCGATTCAGTGGTTCGACCCATACTCAGTTTTTTCTTCGGATCAGTGAACATACCCCTTTGGCAATACGGGCAAAATTTTGAACGGCCCGCGGGGTGGCTATAGGGTATAATTATGGATACGATTCTTTCGTAGGATCATAAAATATAGTATGGAGGTCATCAAGATCAAAAATCTGTTCCTATTCAGTGGTTCGATCCATTCTCAGTTTTTTCTCCGGATCAGTGAACATACCCCTTTGGCAATACTGGCAAAATTTCGAACGGGCCGCGGGGTGGCTATAGGGCATAACTGTGGATCCGATTCTTTCGTAGGATCATAAAATATTGTATAGAGGTCACCAAGACTGAATTTCTGATCCGATTCAGTGGTTCGACCCATACTCAGTTTTTTCTCCGGATCAGTGAACATACCCCTTTGGCAATACGGGCAAAATTTTGAACGGCCCGCGGGGTGGCTATTGGGCATAATTATGGATACTATTCTTTCGTAGGATCATACAATAATGTATGGAGGTCATCAAGATCGAAAATCTGTTCCGATTCAGTGGTTCGACCCATACTCAGTTTTTTCTCCGGATCAGTGAACATACCCCTTTGGCAATACGGGCAAAATTTTGAACGGCCCGCGGGGTGGCTATAGGGCATAATTATGGATACGATTCTTTCGTAGGATCATACAATATTGTATGGAGGTCATCAAGATCGAAAATCTGTTCCGATTCAATGGTTAGACCCGTACTCAGTTTTTTCTCCGGATCAGTGAACATACCCCTTTGGTAATTCTGGCAAAATTTCGATCGGCCCGCAGGGTGGCTATAGGGTATAATTATGGATACGATTCTTTCGTAGGATCATAAAATATAGTATGGAGGTCATCAAGATCGAAAATCTGTTCCGATTCAGTGGTTCGACACATTCTCAGATTTTTCTCCGGATCAGTGAACATACCCCTTTGGCAATACTGGCAAAATTTCGAACGGGCCGCGGGGTGGCTATAGGGCATAACTGTGGATCCGATTCTTTCGTAGGATCATAAAATATTGTATAGAGGTCACCAAGACTGAATTTCTGATCCGATTCAGTGGTTCGACCCATACTCAGTTTTTTCTCCGGATCAGTGAACATACCCCTTTGGCAATACTGGCAAAATTTCGAACGGCCCGCAGGGTGGCAATAGGGCATAATTATGGATACGATTCTTTCGTAGGATCATAAAATATTGTTCGGAGGTCATCAAGATCGAAAATCTGTTCCGATTCAGTGGTTCGACCCATACTCAGTTTTTTCTCCGGATCAATGAACATAACCCTCTGGCAATACGGGCAAAATTTCGAACGGCCCGCGGGGTGGCTATAGGGCATAACTGTGGATCCGATTCTTTCGTAGGATCATAAAATATTGAATAGAGGTCACCAAGACCGAATTTCTGATCCGATTCAGTGGTTCGACCCATACTCAGTTTTTTCTCCGATCAGTGAACATACCCCTTTGGCAATACGGGCAAAATTTTGAACGGCCCGCGGGGTGGCTATAGGGCATAATTATGGATACGATTCTTTCGTAGGATCATACAATATTGTATGGAGGTCATCAAGATCGAAAATCTGTTCAGATTCAATGGTTCGACCCGTAAACAGTTTTTTCTCCGGATCAGTGAACATACCCCTTTGGTAATACTGGCAAAATTTCGATCGGCCCGCAGGGTGGCTATAGGGTATAATTATGGATACGATTCTTTCGTAGGATCATAAAATATAGTATGGAGGTCATCAAGATCGAAAATCTGTTCCGATTCAGTGGTTCGACACATTGTCAGATTTTTCTCCGGATCAGTGAACATACCCCTTTGGCAATACTGGCAAAATTTCGAACGGGCCGCGGGGTGGCTATAGGGCATAACTGTGGATCCGATTATTTCGTAGGATCATAAAATATTGTATAGAGGTCACCAAGACTGAATTTCTGATCCGATTCAGCGGTTCGACCCATACTCAGTTTTTTCTCCGGATCAGTGAACATACCCCTTTGGCAATACGGCAAAATTTTGAACAGCCCGCGGGGTGGCTATTGGGCATAATTATGGATAAGATTCTTTCGTAGGATCATACAATATTGTATGGAGGTCATCAAGATCGAAAATCTGTTCCGATTCAGTGGTTCGACCCATACTCAGTTTTTTCTCCGGATCAGTGAACATACCCCTTTGGCAATACGGGCAAAATTTTGAACGGCCCGCGGGGTGGCTATTGGGCATAATTATGGATACGATTCTTTCGTAGGATCATACAATAATGTATGGAGGTCATCAAGATCGAAAATCTGTTCCGATTCAGTGGTTCGACCCATACTCAGTTTTTTCTCCGGATCAGTGAACATACCCCTTTGGTAATACTGGCAAAATTTCGATCGTCCCGCAGGGTGGCTATTGGGTATAATTATGATACGATTCTTTCGTAGGATCATAAAATATAGTATGGAGGTCATCAAGATCAAAACTCTGTTCCTATTCAGTGGTTCGATCCATTCTCAGTTTTTTCTCCGGATCAGTGAACATACCCCTTTGGCAATACTGGCAAAATTTCGAACGGGCCGCGGGGTGGCTATAGGGCATAACTGTGGATCCGATTCTTTCGTAGGATCATAAAATATTGTATAGAGGTCATCAAGACTGAATTTCTGATCCGATTCAGTGGTTCGACCCATACTCAGTTTTTTCTCCGGATCAGTGAACATACCCCTTTGGCAATACGGGCAAAATTTTGAACGGCCCGCGGGGTGGCTATTGGGCATAATTATGGATACGATTCTTTCGTAGGATCATACAATAATGTATGGAGGTCATCAAGATCGAAAATCTGTTCCGATTCAGTGGTTCGACCCATACTCAGTTTTTTCTCCGGATCAGTGAACATACCCCTTTGGTAATACTGGCAAAATTTCGATCGTCCCGCAGGGTGGCTATTGGGTATAATTATGATACGATTCTTTCGTAGGATCATAAAATATAGTATGGAGGTCATCAAGATCAAAAATCTGTTCCTATTCAGTGGTTCGATCCATTCTCAGTTTTTTCTCCGGATCAGTGAATATACCCCTTTGGCAATACTGGCAAAATTTCGAACGGGCCGCGGGGTGGCTATAGGGCATAACTGTGGATCCGATTCTTTCGTAGGATCATAAAATATTGTATAGAGGTCATCAAGACTGAATTTCTGATCCGATTCAGTGGTTCGACCCATACTCAGTTTTTTCTCCGGATCAGTGAACATACCCCTTTGGCAATACGGGCAAAATTTTGAACGGCCCGCGGGGTGGCTATTGGGCATAATTATGGATACGATTCTTTCGTAGGATCATACAATAATGTATGGAGGTCATCAAGATCGAAAATCTGTTCCGATTCAGTGGTTCGACCCATACTCAGTTTTTTCTCCGGATCAGTGAACATACCCCTTTGGCAATACTGGCAAAATTTCGAACGGGCCGCGGGGTGGCTATAGGGCATAATTGTGGATCCGATTCTTTCGTAGGATCATAAAATATTGAATAGAGGTCACCAAGACTGAATTTCTGATCCGATTCAGTGGTTCGACCCATACTCAGTTTTTTCTCCGGATCAGTGAACATACCCCTTTGGCAATACTGGCAAAATTTCGAACGGGCCGCGGGGTGGCTATAGGGCATAACTGTGGATCCGATTCTTTCGTAGGATCTTAAAATATTGTATAGAGGTCACCAAGACCGAATTTCTGATCCGATTCAGTGGTTCGACCCATACTCAGTTTTTTCTCCGGATCAGTGAACATACCACTTTGGCAATACTGGCAAAATTTCGATCGGCCCGCAGGGTGACTATAGGGCATAATTATGGATAGCATTCTTTCGTAGGATCATAAAATATAGTATGGAGGTCATCAAGATCGAATATCTGTTCCGATTCAGTGGTTCGACCCATACTCAGTTTTTTCTCCGGATCAGTGAACATACCCCTTTGGCAATACTGGCAAAATTTCGATCGGCCCGCAGGGTGGCTATAGGGCATAATTATCTATACGATTCTTTCGTAGGATCATAAAATATTGTATGGAGGTCATCAAGATCGAAAATCTGTTCCGATTCAGTGGTTCGACCCATACTCAGTTTTTTCTCCGGATCAATGAACATACCCCTTTGGCAATACGGGCAAAATTTCGAACGGCCCGCGGGGTGGCTATAGGGCATAACTGTGGATCCGATTCTTTCGTAGGATCATAAAATATTGAATAGTGGTCACCAAGACCGAATTTCTGATCCGATTCAGTGGTTCGACCCATACTCAGTTTTTTCTCCGATCAGTGAACATACCCCTTTGGCAATACGGGCAAAATTTTGAACGGCCCGCGGGGTGGCTATAGGGCATAATTATGGATACGATTCTTTCGTAGGATTATACAATATTGTATGGAGGTCATCAAGATCGAAAATCTGTTCCGATTCAGTGGTTCGACCCATACTCAGTTTTTTCTCCGGATCAGTGAACATACCACATTGGCAATACTGGCAAAATTTCGAACGGCCCGCAGGGTGGCTATAGGGCATAATTATGGATACGATTCTTTCGTAGGATCATAAAATATTGTACGGAGGTCATCAAGATCGAAAATCTGTTCCGATTCAGTGGTTCGACCCATACCCAGTTTTTTCTCCGGATCAATGAACATACCCCTTTGGCAATACGGGCAAAATTTCGAACGGCCCGCGGGGTGGCTATAGGGCATAACTGTGGATCCGATTCTTTCGTAGGATCATAAAATATTTAATAGTGGTCACCAAGACCGAATTTCTGATCCGATTCAGTGGTTCGACCCATACTCAGTTTTTTCTCCGATCAGTGAACATACCCCTTTGGCAATACGGGCAAAATTTTGAACGGCCCGCGGGGTGGCTATAGGGCATAATTATGGATACGATTCTTTCGTAGGATTATACAATATTGTATGGAGGTCATCAAGATCGAAAATCTGTTCCGATTCAGTGGTTCGACCCATACTCAGTTTTTTCTCCGGATCAGTGAACATACCCCTTTGGCAATACTGGCAAAATTTCGAACGGCCCGCAGGGTGGCTATAGGGCATAACTGTGGATCCGATTCTTTCGTAGGATCATAAAATATTGTATAGAGGTCACCAAGACTGAATTTCTGATCCGATTCAGCGGTTCGACCCATACTCAGTTTTTTCTCCGGATCAGTGAACATACCCCTTTGGCAATACGGCAAAATTTTGAACAGCCCGCGGGGTGGCTATTGGGCATAATTATGGATACGATTCTTTCGTAGGATCATACAATATTGTATGGAGGTCATCAAGATCGAAAATCTGTTCCGATTCAGTGGTTCGACCCATACTCAGTTTTTTCTCCGGATCAGTGAACATACCCCTTTGGCAATACTGGCAAAATTTCGAACGGGCCGCGGGGTGGCTATAGGGCATAATTGTGGATCCGATTCTTTCGTAGGATCATAAAATATTGAATAGAGGTCACCAAGACGGAATTTCTGATCCGATTCAGTGGTTCGACCCATACTCAGTTTTTTCTCCGGATCAGTGAACATACCCCTTTGGTAATACTGGCAAAATTTCGATCGTCCCGCAGGGTGGCTATTGGGTATAATTATGATACGATTCTTTCGTAGGATCATAAAATATAGTATGGAGGTCATCAAGATCAAAACTCTGTTCCTATTCAGTGGTTCGATCCATTCTCAGTTTTTTCTCCGGATCAGTGAACATACCCCTTTGGCAATACTGGCAAAATTTCGAACGGGCCGCGGGGTGGCTATAGGGCATAACTGTGGATCCGATTCTTTCGTAGGATCATAAAATATTGTATAGAGGTCATCAAGACTGAATTTCTGATCCGATTCAGTGGTTCGACCCATACTCAGTTTTTTCTCCGGATCAGTGAACATACCCCTTTGGCAATACGGGCAAAATTTTGAACGGCCCGCGGGGTGGCTATTGGGCATAATTATGGATACGATTCTTTCGTAGGATCATACAATAATGTATGGAGGTCATCAAGATCGAAAATCTGTTCCGATTCAGTGGTTCGACCCATACTCAGTTTTTTCTCCGGATCAGTGAACATACCCCTTTGGTAATACTGGCAAAATTTCGATCGTCCCGCAGGGTGGCTATTGGGTATAATTATGATACGTTTCTTTCGTTGGATCATAAAATATAGTATGGAGGTCATCAAGATCAAAAATCTGTTCCTATTCAGTGGTTCGATCCATTCTCAGTTTTTTCTCCGGATCAGTGAACATACCCCTTTGGCAATACTGGCAAAATTTCGAACGGGCCGCGGGGTGGCTATAGGGCATAACTGTGGATCCGATTCTTTCGTAGGATCATAAAATATTGTATAGAGGTCATCAAGACTGAATTTCTGATCCGATTCAGTGGTTCGACCCATACTCAGTTTTTTCTCCGGATCAGTGAACATACCCCTTTGGCAATACGGGCAAAATTTTGAACGGCCCGCGGGGTGGCTATTGGGCATAATTATGGATACGATTCTTTCGTAGGATCATACAATAATGTATGGAGGTCATCAAGATCGAAAATCTGTTCCGATTCAGTGGTTCGACCCATACTCAGTTTTTTCTCCGGATCAGTGAACATACCCCTTTGGCAATACTGGCAAAATTTCGAACGGGCCGCGGGGTGGCTATAGGGCATAATTGTGGATCCGATTCTTTCGTAGGATCATAAAATATTGAATAGAGGTCACCAAGACGGAATTTCTGATCCGATTCAGTGGTTCGACCCATACTCAGTTTTTTCTCCGGATCAGTGAACATACCCCTTTGGCAATACTGGCAAAATTTCGAACGGGCCGCGGGGTGGCTATAGGGCATAACTGTGGATCCGATTCTTTCGTAGGATCTTAAAATATTGTATAGAGGTCACCAAGACCGAATTTCTGATCCGATTCAGTGGTTCGACCCATACTCAGTTTTTTCTCCGGATCAGTGAACATACCACTTTGGCAATACTGGCAAAATTTCGATCGGCCCGCAGGGTGACTATAGGGCATAATTATGGATAGCATTCTTTCGTAGGATCATAAAATATAGTATGGAGGTCATCAAGATCGAATATCTGTTCCGATTCAGTGGTTCGACCCATACTCAGTTTTTTCTCCGGATCAGTGAACATACCCCTTTGGCAATACTGGCAAAATTTCGATCGGCCCGCAGGGTGGCTATAGGGCATAATTATGGATACGATTCTTTCGTAGGATCATAAAATATTGTATGGAGGTCATCAAGATCGAAAATCTGTTCCGATTCAGTGGTTCGACCCATACTCAGTTTTTTCTCCGGATCAATGAACATACCCCTTTGGCAATACGGGCAAAATTTCGAACGGCCCGCGGGGTGGCTATAGGGCATAACTGTGGATCCGATTCTTTCGTAGGATCATAAAATATTGAATAGTGGTCACCAAGACCGAATTTCTGATCCGATTCAGTGGTTCGACCCATACTCAGTTTTTTCTCCGATCAGTGAACATACCCCTTTGGCAATACGGGCAAAATTTTGAACGGCCCGCGGGGTGGCTATAGGGCATAATTATGGATACGATTCTTTCGTAGGATTATACAATATTGTATGGAGGTCATCAAGATCGAAAATCTGTTCCGATTCAGTGGTTCGACCCATACTCAGTTTTTTCTCCGGATCAGTGAACATACCACATTGGCAATACTGGCAAAATTTCGAACGGCCCGCAGGGTGGCTATAGGGCATAATTATGGATACGATTCTTTCGTAGGATCATAAAATATTGTACGGAGGTCATCAAGATCGAAAATCTGTTCCGATTCAGTGGTTCGACCCATACCCAGTTTTTTCTCCGGATCAATGAACATACCCCTTTGGCAATACGGGCAAAATTTCGAACGGCCCGCGGGGTGGCTATAGGGCATAACTGTGGATCCGATTCTTTCGTAGGATCATAAAATATTTAATAGTGGTCACCAAGACCGAATTTCTGATCCGATTCAGTGGTTCGACCCATACTCAGTTTTTTCTCCGATCAGTGAACATACCCCTTTGGCAATACGGGCAAAATTTTGAACGGCCCGCGGGGTGGCTATAGGGCATAATTATGGATACGATTCTTTCGTAGGATTATACAATATTGTATGGAGGTCATCAAGATCGAAAATCTGTTCCGATTCAGTGGTTCGACCCATACTCAGTTTTTTCTCCGGATCAGTGAACATACCCCTTTGGCAATACTGGCAAAATTTCGAACGGCCCGCAGGGTGGCTATAGGGCATAATTATGGATACGATTCTTTCGTAGGATCATAAAATATTTTACGGAGGTCATCAAAATCGAAAATCTGTTCCGATTCAGTGGTTCGACCCATACCCAGTTTTTTCTCCGGATCAATGAACATACCCCTTTGGCAATACGGGCAAAATTTCGAACGGCCCGCGAGGTGGCTATAGGGCATAATTGTGGATCCGATTCTTTCGTAGGATCATAAAATATTGAATAGAGGTCACCAAGACTGAATTTCTGATCCGATTCAGTGGTTCGACCCATACTCAGTTTTTTCTCCGGATCAGTGAACATACCCCTTCGGCAATACGGGCAAAATTTTGAACGGCCCGCGGGGTGGCTATTGGGCATAATTATGGATACGATTCTTTCGTAGGATCATACAATATTGTATGGAGGTCATCAAGATCGAAAATCTGTTTCGATTCAGTGGTTCGACCCATACTCAGTTTTTTCTCCGGATCAGTGAACATACCCCTTTGGTAATACTGGCAAAATTTTGATCGGCCCGCAGGGTGGCTATAGGGTATAATTATGATACGATTCTTTCGTAGGATCATAAAATATAGTATGGAGGTCATCAAGATCGAAAATCTGTTCCTATTAAGTGGTTCGATCCATTCTCAGTTTTTTCTCCGGATTAGTGAACATACCCCTTTGGCAATACTGGCAAAATTTCGAACGGGCCGCGGGGTGGCTATAAGGCATAACTGTGGATCCGATTCTTTCGTAGGATCATAAAATATTGTATAGAGGTCACCAAGACTGAATTTCTGATCCGATTCAGTGGTTCTACCCATACTCAGTTTTTTCTCCGGATCAGTGAACATACCCCTTTGGCAATACTGGCAAAATTTCGAACGGGCCGCGGGGTGGCTATAGGGCATAACTGTGGATCCGATTCTTTCGTAGGATCTTAAAATATTGTATAGAGGTCACCAAGACCGAATTTCTGATCCGATTCAGTGGTTCGACCATACTTAGTTTTTTTCTCCGGATCAGTGAACATACCCCTTTGGCAATACTGGCAAAATTTCGAACGGCCCGCAGGTGGCAATAGGGCATAATTATGGATACGATTCTTTCGTAGGATCATAAAATATTGTTCGGAGGTCATCAAGATCGAAAATCTGTTCCGATTCAGTGGTTCGACCCATACTCAGTTTTTACTCCGGATCAATGAACATAACCCTCTGGCAATACGGGCAAAATTTCGAACGGCCCGCGGGGTGGCTATAGGGCATAACTGTGGATCCGATTCTTTCGTAGGATCATAAAATATTGAATAGAGGTCACCAAGACCGAATTTCTGATCCGATTCAGTGGTTCGACCCATACTCAGTTTTTTCTCCGATCAGTGAACATACCCCTTTGGCAATACGGGCAAAATTTTGAACGGCCCGCGGGGTGGCTATAGGGCATAATTATGGATACGATTCTTTCGTAGGATCATACAATATTGTATGGAGGTCATCAAGATTGAAAATCTGTTCCGATTCAATGGTTCGACCCGTACTCAGTTTTTTCTCCGGATCAGTGAACATACCCCTTTGGTAATACTGGCAAAATTTCGATCGGCCCGCAGGGTGGCTATAGGGTATAATTATGGATACGATTCTTTCGCAGGATCATAAAATATAGTATGGAGGTCATCAAGGTCGAAAATCTTTTCCGATTCAGTGGTTCGACACATTCTCAGTTTTTTCTCCGGATCAGTGAACATACCCCTTTGGCAATACTGGCAAAATTTCGAACGGGCCGCGGGGTGGCTATAGGGCATAACTGTGGATCCGATTCTTTCGTAGGATCATAAAATATTGTATAGAGGTCACCAAGACTGAATTTCTGATCCGATTCAGTGGTTCGACCCATACTCAGTTTTTTCTCCGGATCAGTGAACATACCCCTTTGGCAATACTGGCAAAATTTCGAACGGGCCGCGGGGTGGCTATAGGGCATAACTGTGGATCCGATTCTTTCGTAGGATCTTAAAATATTGTATAGAGGTCACCAAGACCGAATTTCTGATCCGATTCAGTGGTTCGACCCATACTCAGTTTTTTCTCCGGATCAGTGAACATACCTCTTTGGCAATACTGGCAAAATTTCGAACGGCCCGCAGGGTGGCTATAGGGCATAATTATGGATACGATTCTTTCGTAGGATCATAAAATATTGTACGGAGGTCATCAAGATCGAAAATCTGTTCCGATTCAGTGTTTCGACCCATACTCAGTTTTTTCTCCGGATCAATGAACATACCCCTTTGGCAATACGGGCAAAATTTCGAACGGCCCGCGGGGTGGCTATAGGGCATAACTGTGGATCCGATTCTTTCGTAGGATCATAAAATATTGAATAGAGGTCACCAAGACTGAATTTCTGATCCGATTCAGTGGTTCTACCCATACTCAGTTTTTTCTCCGAATCAGTGAACATACCCCTTTGGCGATACGGGCAAAATTTTGAACGGCCCGCGGGGTGGCTATAGGGCATAATTATGGATACGATTCTTTCGTAGGATCATACAATATTGTATGGAGGTCATCAAGATCGAAAATCTGTTCCGATTCAGTGGTTCGACCCATACTCAGTTTTTTCTCCGATCAGTGAACATACCCCATTGGCAATACGGGCAAAATTTCGAACGGCCCGCGGGGTGGCTATAGGGCATAATTATGGATACGATTCTTTCGTAGGATCATACAATATTGTATGGAGGTCATCAAGATCGAAAATCTGTTCCGATTCAGTGGTTCGACCCATACTTAGTTTTTTCTCCGGATCAGTGAACATACCCCTTTGGTAATACTGGCAAAATTTCGATCGGCCCGCAGGGTGGCTATAGGGCATAATTATGATACGATTCTTTCGTAGGATCATAAAATATAGTATGGAGGTCATCAAGATCGAAAATCTGTTCCGATTCAGTGGTTCGACCCATACTCAGTTTTCTCTCCGATCAGTGAACATACCCCTTTGGCAATACGGGCAAAATTTTGAACGGCCAGCAGGGTGGCTATAGGGCTTAATTATGGATACGATTCTTTCGTAGGATCATACAATATTGTATGGAGGTCATCAAGATCGAAAATCTGTTCCGATTCAGTGGTTCGACCCATACTCAGTTTTTTCTCCGATCAGTGAACATACCCCATTGGCAATACGGGCAAAATTTCGAACGGCCCGCGGGGTGGCTATAGGGCATAATTATGGATACGATTCTTTCGTAGGATCATACAATATTGTATGGAGGTCATCAAGATCGAAAATCTGTTCCGATTCAGTGGTTCGACCCATACTCAGTTTTTTCTCCGGATCAGTGAACATACCCCTTTGGCAATACGGGCAAAATTTTGAACGGCCAGCAGGGTGGCTATAGGGCATAATTATGATACGATTCTTTCGTAGGATCATAAAATATAGTATGGAGGTCATCAAGATCAAAAATCTGTTCCGATTCAGTGGTTCGACCCATACTCAGTTTTTTCTCCGATCAGTGAACATACCCCTTTGGCAATACGGGCAAAATTTTGAACGGCCCGCGGGGTGGCTATAGGGCATAATTATGGATACGATTCTTTCGTAGGAACATACAATATTGTATGGAGGTCATCAAGATCGAAAATCTGTTCCGATTCAGTGGTTCGACCCATACTCAGTTTTTTCTCCGATCAGTGAACATACCCCATTGGCAATACGGGCAAAATTTCGAACGGCCCGCGGGGTGGCTATAGGGCATAATTATGGATACGATTCTTTCGTAGGATCATACAATATTGTATGGAGGTCATCAAGATCGAAAATCTGTTCCGATTCAGTGGTTCGACCCATACTCAGTTTTTTCTCCGGATCAGTGAACATACCCCTTTGGTAATACTGGCAAAATTTCGATCGGCCCGCAGGGTGGCTATAGGGCATAATTATGATACGATTCTTTCGTAGGATCATAAAATATAGTATGGAGGTCATCAAGATCGAAAATCTGTTCCGATTCAGTGGTTCGACCCATACTCAGTTTTCTCTCCGATCAGTGAACATACCCCTTTGGCAATACGGGCAAAATTTCGAACGGCCCGCGGGGTGGCTATAGGGCATAACTGAGGATCCGATTCTTTCGTAGGATCATACAATATTGTATGGAGGTCATCAAGATCGAAAATCTGTTCCGATTCAGTGGTTCGACCCATACTCAGTTTTTTCTCCGGATCAGTGAACATACCCCTTTGGTAATACTGGCAAAATTTCGATCGGCCCGCAGGGTGGCTATAGGGTATAATTATGGATACGATTCTTTCGTAGGATCATAAAATATAGTATGGAGGTCATCAAGATCGAAAATCTGTTCCGATTCAGTGGTTCGACCCATTCTCAGTTTTTTCTCCGGATCAGTGAACATACCCCTTTGGCAATACGGGCAAAATTTTGAACGGCCAGCAGGGTGGCTATAGGGCATAATTATGATACGATTCTTTCGTAGGATCATAAAATATAGTATGGAGGTCATCAAGATCCAAAATCTGTTCCGATTCAGTGGTTCGACCCATACTCAGTTTTTTCTCCGATCAGTGAACATACCCCTTTGGCAATACGGGCAAAATTTTGAACGGCCCGCGGGGTGGCTATAGGGCATAATTATGGATACGATTCTTTCGTAGGATCATACAATATTGTATGGAGATCATCAAGATCGAAAATCTGTTCCGATTCAGTGGTTCGACCCATACTCAGTTTTTTCTCCGATCAGTGAACATACCCCTTTGGCAATACGGGCAAAATTTTGAACGGCCCGCGGGGTGGCTATAGGGCATAATTATGGGTACGATTCTTTCCTAGGATCATACAATATTGTATGGAGGTCATCAAGATCGAAAATCTGTTCCGATTCAGTGGTTCGACCCATACTCAGTTTTTTCTCCGGATCAGTGAACATACCCCTTTGGCAATACGGGCAAAATTTTGAACGGCCAGCAGGGTGGCTATAAGGCATAATTATGATACGATTCTTTCGTAGGATCATAAAATATAGTATGGAGGTCATCAAGATCGAAAATCTGTTCCGATTCAGTGGTTCGACCCATACTCAGTTTTTTCTCCGATCAGTGAACATACCCCTTTGGCAATACGGGCAAAATTTTGAACGGCCCGCGGGGTGGCTATAGGGCATAATTATGATACGATTCTTTCGTAGGATCATAAAATATAGTATGGAGGTCATCAAGATCGAAAATCTGTTCCGATTCAGTGGTTCGACCCATACTCAGTTTTTTCTCCGATCAGTGAACATACCCCTTTGGCAATACGGGCAAAATTTCGAACGGCCCGCGGGGTGGCTATAGGGCATAACTGTGGATCCGATTCTTTCGTAGGATCATACAATATTGTATGGAGGTCATCAAGATCGAAAATCTGTTCCGATTCAGTGGTTCGACCCATACTCAGTTTTTTCTCCGGATCAGTGAACATACCCCTTTGGTAATACTGGCAAAATTTCGATCGGCCCGCAGGGTGGCTATAGGGTATAATTATGGATAAGATTCTTTTGTAGGATCATAAAATATAGTATGGAGGTCATCAAGATCGAAAATCTGTTCCGATTCAGTGGTTCGACCCATTCTCAGTTTTTTCTCCGGATCAGTGAACATACCCCTTTGGCAATACTGGCAAAATTTCGAACGGGCCGCGGGGTGGCTATAGGGCATAACTGTGGATCCGATTCTTTCGTAGGATCATAAAATATTGTATAGAGGTCACCAAGACTGAATTTCTGATCCGATTCAGTGGTTCGACCCATACTCAGTTTTTTCTCCGATCAGTGAACATACCCCTTTGGCACAACGGGCAAAATTTTGAACGGCCCGCGGGGTGGCTATAGGGCATAATTATGGATACGATTCTTTCGTAGGAACATACAATATTGTATGGAGGTCATCAAGATCGAAAATCTGTTCCGATTCAGTGGTTCGACCCATACTCAGTTTTTTCTCCGATCAGTGAACATACCCCATTGGCAATACGGGCAAAATTTCGAACGGCCCGCTGGGTGGCTATAGGGCATAATTATGGATACGATTCTTTCGTAGGATCATACAATATTGTATGGAGGTCATCAAGATCGAAAATCTGTTCCGATTCAGTGGTTCGACCCATACTCAGTTTTTTCTCCGGATCAGTGAACATACCCCTTTGGTAATACTGGCAAAATTTCGATCGGCCCGCAGGGTGGCTATAGGGCATAATTATGATACGATTCTTTCGTAGGATCATAAAATATAGTATGGAGGTCATCAAGATCGAAAATCTGTTCCGATTCAGTGGTTCGACCCATACTCAGTTTTCTCTCCGATCAGTGAACATACCCCTTTGGCAATACGGGCAAAATTTCGAACGGCCCGCGGGGTGGCTATAGGGCATAACTGTGGATCCGATTCTTTCGTAGGATCATACAATATTGTATGGAGGTCATCAAGATCGAAAATCTGTTCCGATTCAGTGGTTCGACCCATACTCAGTTTTTTCTCCGGATCAGTGAACATACCCCTTTGGTAATACTGGCAAAATTTCGATCGGCCCGCAGGGTGGCTATAGGGTATAATTATGGATACGATTCTTTCGTAGGATCATAAAATATAGTATGGAGGTCATCAAGATCGAAAATCTGTTCCGATTCAGTGGTTCGACCCATTCTCAGTTTTTTCTCCGGATCAGTGAACATACCCCTTTGGCAATACGGGCAAAATTTTGAACGGCCAGCAGGGTGGCTATAGGGCATAATTATGATACGATTCTTTCGTAGGATCATAAAATATAGTATGGAGGTCATCAAGATCCAAAATCTGTTCCGATTCAGTGGTTCGACCCATACTCAGTTTTTTCTCCGATCAGTGAACATACCCCTTTGGCAATACGGGCAAAATTTTGAACGGCCCGCGGGGTGGCTATAGGGCATAATTATGGATACGATTCTTTCGTAGGATCATACAATATTGTATGGAGCTCATCAAGATCGAAAATCTGTTCCGATTCAGTGGTTCGACCCATACTCAGTTTTTTCTCCGATCAGTGAACATACCCCTTTGGCAATACGGGCAAAATTTTGAACGGCCCGCGGGGTGGCTATAGGGCATAATTATGGATACGATTCTTTCCTAGGATCATACAATATTGTATGGAGGTCATCAAGATCGAAAATCTGTTCCGATTCAGTGGTTCGACCCATACTCAGTTTTTTCTCCGGATCAGTGAACATACCCCTTTGGCAATACGGGCAAAATTTTGAACGGCCAGCAGGGTGGCTATAGGGCATAATTATGATACGATTCTTTCGTAGGATCATAAAATATAGTATGGAGGTCATCAAGATCGAAAATCTGTTCCGATTCAGTGGTTCGACCCATACTCAGTTTTTTCTCCGATCAGTGAACATACCCCTTAGGCAATACGGGCAAAATTTTGAACGGCCCGCGGGGTGGCTATAGGGCATAATTATGATACGATTCTTTCGTAGGATCATAAAATATAGTATGGAGGTCATCAAGATCGAAAATCTGTTCCGATTCAGTGGTTCGACCCATACTCAGTTTTTTCTCCGATCAGTGAACATACCCCTTTGGCAATACGGGCAAAATTTCGAACGGCCCGCGGGGTGGCTATAGGGCATAACTGTGGATCCGATTCTTTCGTAGGATCATACAATATTGTATGGAGGTCATCAAGATCGAAAATCTGTTCCGATTCAGTGGTTCGACCCATACTCAGTTTTTTCTCCGGATCAGTGAACATACCCCTTTGGTAATACTGGCAAAATTTCGATCGGCCCGCAGGGTGGCTATATGGCATAATTATGATACGATTCTTTCGTAGGATCATAAAATATAGTATGGAGGTCATCAAGATCGAAAATCTGTTCCGATTCAGTGGTTCGACCCATACTCAGTTTTTTCTCCAATCAGTGAACATACCCCTTTGGCAATACGGGCAAAATTTCGAACGGGCCGCGGGGTGGCTATAGGGCATAACTGTGGATCCGATTCTTTCGTAGGATCATACAATATTGTATTGAGGTCATCAAGATCGAAAATCTGTTCCGATTCAGTGGTTCGACCCATACTCAATTTTTTCTCCGGATCAGTGAACATACCCCTTTGGTAATACTAGCAAAATTTCGATCGGCCCGCAGGGTGGCTATAGGGTATAATTATGGATAAGATTCTTTTGTAGGATCATAAAATATAGTATGGAGGTCATCAAGATCGAAAATCTGTTCCGATTCAGTGGTTCGACCCATTCTCAGTTTTTTCTCCGGATCAGTGAACATACCCCTTTGGCAATACTGGCAAAATTTCGAACGGGCCGCGGGGTGGCTATAGGGCATAACTGTGGATCCGATTCTTTTGTAGGATCATAAAATATTGTATAGAGGTCACCAAGACTGAATTTCTGATCCGATTCAGTGGTTCGACCCATACTCAGTTTTTCTCCGGATCAGTGAACATACCCCTTAGGCAATACTGGCAAAATTTCGAACGGGCCGCGGGGTGGCTATAGGGCATAACTGTGGATCCGATTCTTTCGTAGGATCTTAAAATATTGTATGGAGGTCACCAAGACCGATTTTCTGATCCGATTCAGTGGTTCGACCCATACTCAGTTTTTTCTCCGATCAGTGAACATACCCCTTTGGCAATACGGGCAAAATTTTGAACGGCCCGCGGGGTGGCTATAGGGCATAACTGTGGATCCGATTCTTTCGTAGGATCATACAATATTGTATGGAGGTCATCAAGATCGAAAATCTGTTCCGATTCAGTGGTTCGACCCATACTCAGTTTTTTCTCCGGATCAGTGAACATACCCCTTTGGTAATACTGGCAAAATTTCGATCGGCCCGCAGGGTGGCTATAGGGCATAATTATGATACGTTTCTTTCGTAGGATCATAAAATATAGTATGGAGGTCATCAAGATCGAAAATCTGTTCCGATTCAGTGGTTCGACCCATACTCAGTTTTTTCTCCGATCAGTGAACATACCCCTTTGGCAATACGGGCAAAATTTTGAACGGCCCGCGGGTTGGCTATAGGGCATAACTGTGAATCCGATTCTTTCGTAGGATCATACAATATTGTATGGAGGTCATCAAGATCGAAAATCTGTTCCGATTCAGTGGTTCGACCCATACTCAGTTTTTTCTCCGGATCAGTGAACATACCCCTTTGGTAATACAGGCAAAATTTCGATCGGCCCGCAGGGTGGCTATAGGGCATAATTATGATACGATTCTTTCGTAGGATCATATAATATAGTATGGAGGTCATCAAGATCGAAAATCTGTTCCGATTCAGTGGTTCGACCCATATTCAGTTTTTTCTCCGATCAGTGAACATACCCCTTTGGCAATACGGGCAAAATTTTGAACGGCCCGCGGGGTGGCTATAGGGCATAATTATGGATACGATTCTTTCGTAGGATCATACAATATTGTATGGAGATCATCAAGATCGAAAACCTGTTCGTATTCAGTGGTTCGACCCATACTCAGTTTTTTCTCCGGATCAGTGAACATACCCCTTTGGCAATACGGGCAAAATTTTGAACGGCCAGCAGGGTGGCTATAGGGCATAATTATGATACGATTCTTTCGTAGGATCATAAAATATAGTATGGAGGTCATCAATATCAAAAATCTGTTCCGATTCAGTGGTTCGACCCATACTCAGTTTTTTCTCCGATCAGTGAACATACCCCTTTTGCAATACGGGCAAAATTTTGAACTGCCCGCGGGGTGGCTATAGGGCATAATTATGGATACGATTCTTTCGTAGGATCATACAATATTGTATGGAGGTCATCAAGATCGAAAATCTGTTCCGATTCAGTGGTTCGACCCATACTCAGTTTTCTCTCCGATCAGTGAACATACCCCTTTGGCAATACGGGCAAAATTTCGAACGGCCCGCGGGGTGGCTATAAGGCATAACTGTGGATCCGATTCTTTCGTAGGATCATACAATATTGTATTGAGGTCATCAAGATCGAAAATCTGTTCTGATTCAGTGGTTCGACCCATACTCAATTTTTTCTCCGGATCAGTGAACATACCCCTTTGGTAATACTAGCAAAATTTCGATCGGCCCGCAGGGTGGCTATAGGGTATAATTATGGATAAGATTCTTTTGTAGGATCATAAAATATAGTATGGAGGTCATCAAGATCGAAAATCTGTTCCGATTCAGTGGTTCGACCCATTCTCAGTTTTTTCTCCGGATCAGTGAACATACCCCTTTGGCAATACTGGCAAAATTTCGAACGGGCCGCGGGGTGGCTATAGGGCATAACTGTGGATCCGATTCTTTCGTAGGATCATAAAATATTGTATAGAGGTCACCAAGACTGAATTTCTGATCCGATTCAGTGGTTCGACCCATACACAGTTTTTCTCCGGATCAGTGAACATACCCCTTAGGCAATACTGGCAAAATTTCGAACGGGCCGCGGGGTGGCTATAGGGCATAACTGTGGATCCGATTCTTTCGTAGGATCTTAAAATATTGTATGGAGGTCACCAAGACCGATTTTCTGATCCGATTCAGTGGTTCGACCCATACTCAGTTTTTTCTCCGATCAGTGAACATACCCCTTTGGCAATACGGGCAAAATTTTGAACGGCCCGCGGGGTGGCTATAGGGCATAACTGTGGATCCGATTCTTTCGTAGGATCATACAATATTGTATGGAGGTCATCAAGATCGAAAATCTGTTCCGATTCAGTGGTTCGACCCATACTCAGTTTTTTCTCCGGATCAGTGAACATACCCCTTTGGTAATACTGGCAAAATTTCGATCGGCCCGCAGGGTGGCTATAGGGCATAATTATGATACGTTTCTTTCGTAGGATCATAAAATATAGTATGGAGGTCATCAAGATCGAAAATCTGTTCCGATTCAGTGGTTCGACCCATACTCAGTTTTTTCTCCGATCAGTGAACATACCCCTTTGGCAATACGGGCAAAATTTTGAACGGCCCGCGGGTTGGCTATAGGGCATAACTGTGAATCCGATTCTTTCGTAGGATCATACAATATTGTATGGAGGTCATCAAGATCGAAAATCTGTTCCGATTCAGTGGTTCGACCCATACTCAGTTTTTTCTCCGGATCAGTGAACATACCCCTTTGGTAATACAGGCAAAATTTCGATCGGCCCGCAGGGTGGCTATAGGGCATAATTATGATACGATTCTTTCGTAGGATCATAAAATATAGTATGGAGGTCATCAAGATCGAAAATCTGTTCCGATTCAGTGGTTCGACCCATATTCAGTTTTTTCTCCGATCAGTGAACATACCCCTTTGGCAATACGGGCAAAATTTTGAACGGCCCGCGGGGTGGCTATAGGGCATAATTATAGATACGATTCTTTCGTAGGATCATACAATATTGTATGGAGATCATCAAGATCGAAAACCTGTTCGTATTCAGTGGTTCGACCCATACTCAGTTTTTTCTCCGGATCAGTGAACATACCCCTTTGGCAATACGGGAAAAATTTTGAACGGCCAGCAGGGTGGCTATAGGGCATAATTATGATACGATTCTTTCGTAGGATCATAAAATATAGTATGGAGGTCATCAAGATCGAAAATCTGTTCCGATTCAGTGGTTCGACCCATACTCAGTTTTTTCTCCGATCAGTGAACATACCCCTTTTGCAATACGGGCAAAATTTTGAACTGCCCGCGGGGTGGCTATAGGGCATAATTATGGATACGATTCTTTCGTAGGATCATACAATATTGTATGGAGGTCATCAAGATCGAAAATCTGTTCCGATTCAGTGGTTCGACCCATACTCAGTTTTTTCTCCGGATCAGTGAACATACCCCTTTGGTAATACTGGCAAAATTTCGATCGGCCCGCAGGGTGGCTATAGGGCATAATTATGATACGATTCTTTCGTAGGATCATAAAATATAGTATGGTGGTCATCAAGATCGAAAATCTGTTCCGATTCAGTGGTTCGACCCATACTCAGTTTTCTCTCCGATCAGTGAACATACCCCTTTGGCAATACGGGCAAAATTTCGAACGGCCCGCGGGGTGGCTATAGGGCGTAATTATGGATACGATTCTTTCGTAGGATCATACAATATTGTATGGAGGTCATCAAGATCGAAAATCTGTTCCGATTCAGTGGTTCGACCCATACTCAGTTTTTTCTCCGGATCAGTGAACATACCCCTTTGGTAATACTGGCAAAATTTCGATCGGCCCGCAGGGTGGCTATAGGGCATAATTATGATACGATTCTTTCGTAGGATCATAAAATATAGTATGGAGGTCATCAAGATCGAAAATCTGTTCCGATTCAGTGGTTCGACCCATACTCAGTTTTCTCTCCGATCAGTGAACATACCCCTTTGGCAATACGGGCAAAATTTCGAACGGCCCGCGGGGTGGCTATAGGGCATAACTGTGGATCCGATTCTTTCGTAGGATCATACAATATTGTATGGAGGTCATCAAGATCGAAAATCTGTTCCGATTCAGTGGTTCGACCCATACTCAGTTTTTTCTCCGGATCAGTGAACATACCCCTTTGGTAATACTGGCAAAATTTCGATCGGCCCGCAGGGTGGCTATAGGGCATAATTATGATACGATTCTTTCGTAGGATCATAAAATATAGTATGGAGGTCATCAAGATCGAAAATCTGTTCCGATTCAGTGGTTCGACCCATACTCAGTTTTCTCTCCGATCAGTGAACATACCCCTTTGGCAATACGGGCAAAATTTCGAACGGCCCGCGGGGTGGCTATAGGGCATAACTGTGGATCCGATTCTTTCGTAGGATCATACAATATTGTATGGAGGTCATCAAGATCGAAAATCTGTTCCGATTCAGTGGTTCGACCCATACTCAGTTTTTTCTCCGGATCAGTGAACATACCCCTTTGGTAATACTGGCAAAATTTCGATCGGCCCGCAGGGTGGCTATAGGGCATAATTATGATACGATTCTTTCGTAGGATCATAAAATATAGTATGGAGGTCATCAAGATCGAAAATCTGTTCCGATTCAGTGGTTCGACCCATACTCAGTTTTCTCTCCGATCAGTGAACATACCCCATTGGCAATACGGGCAAAATTTCGAACGGCCCGCAGGGTGGCTATAGGGCATAATTATGGATACGATTCTTTCGTAGGATCATACAATATTGTATGGAGGTCATCAAGATCGAAAATCTGTTCCGATTCAGTGGTTCGACCCATACTCAGTTTTTTCTCCGGATCAGTGAACATACCCCTTTGGTAATACTGGCAAAATTTCGATCGGCCCGCAGGGTGGCTATAGGGCATAATTATGATACGATTCTTTCGTAGGATCATAAAATATAGTATGGAGGTCATCAAGATCGAAAATCTGTTCCGATTCAGTGGTTCGACCCATACTCAGTTTTCTCTCCGATCAGTGAACATACCCCTTTGGCAATACGGGCAAAATTTCGAACGGCCCGCTGGGTGGCTATAAGGCATAACTGTGGATCCGATTCTTTCGTAGGATCATACAATATTGTATTGAGGTCATCAAGATCGAAAATCTGTTCTGATTCAGTGGTTCGACCCATACTCAATTTTTTCTCCGGATCAGTGAACATACCCCTTTGGTAATACTAGCAAAATTTCGATCGGCCCGCAGGGTGGCTATAGGGTATAATTATGGATAAGATTCTTTTGTAGGATCATAAAATATAGTATGGAGGTCATCAAGATCGAAAATCTGTTCCGATTCAGTGGTTCGACCCATTCTCAGTTTTTTCTCCGGATCAGTGAACATACCCCTTTGGCAATACTGGCAAAATTTCGAACGGGCCGCGGGGTGGCTATAGGGCATAACTGTGGATCCGATTCTTTCGTATGATCATAAAATATTGTATAGAGGTCACCAAGACTGAATTTCTGATCCGATTCAGTGGTTCGACCCATACACAGTTTTTCTCCGGATCAGTGAACATACCCCTTAGGCAATACTGGCAAAATTTCGAACGGGCCGCGGGGTGGCTATAGGGCATAACTGTGGATCCGATTCTTTCGTAGGATCTTAAAATATTGTATGGAGGTCACCAAGACCGATTTTCTGATCCGATTCAGTGGTTCGACCCATACTCAGTTTTTTCTCCGATCAGTGAACATACCCCTTTGGCAATACGGGCAAAATTTTGAACGGCCCGCGGGGTGGCTATAGGGCATAACTGTGGATCCGATTCTTTCGTAGGATCATACAATATTGTATGGAGGTCATCAAGATCGAAAATCTGTTCCGATTCAGTGGTTCGACCCATACTCAGTTTTTTCTCCGGATCAGTGAACATACCCCTTTGGTAATACTGGCAAAATTTCGATCGGCCCGCAGGGTGGCTATAGGGCATAATTATGATACGTTTCTTTCGTAGGATCATAAAATATAGTATGGAGGTCATCAAGATCGAAAATCTGTTCCGATTCAGTGGTTCGACCCATACTCAGTTTTTTCTCCGATCAGTGAACATACCCCTTTGGCAATACGGGCAAAATTTTGAACGGCCCGCGGGTTGGCTATAGGGCATAACTGTGAATCCGATTCTTTCGTAGGATCATACAATATTGTATGGAGGTCATCAAGATCGAAAATCTGTTCCGATTCAGTGGTTCGACCCATACTCAGTTTTTTCTCCGGATCAGTGAACATACCCCTTTGGTAATACTGGCAAAATTTCGATCGGCCCGCAGGGTGGCTATAGGGCATAATTATGATACGTTTCTTTCGTAGGATCATAAAATATAGTATGGAGGTCATCAAGATCGAAAATCTGTTCCGATTCAGTGGTTCGACCCATACTCAGTTTTTTCTCCGATCAGTGAACATACCCCTTTGGCAATACGGGCAAAATTTTGAACGGCCCGCGGGTTGGCTATAGGGCATAACTGTGAATCCGATTCTTTCGTAGGATCATACAATATTGTATGGAGGTCATCAAGATCGAAAATCTGTTCCGATTCAGTGGTTCGACCCATACTCAGTTTTTTCTCCGGATCAGTGAACATACCCCTTTGGTAATACAGGCAAAATTTCGATCGGCCCGCAGGGTGGCTATAGGGCATAATTATGATACGATTCTTTCGTAGGATCATAAAATATAGTATGGAGGTCATCAAGATCGAAAATCTGTTCCGATTCAGTGGTTCGACCCATATTCAGTTTTTTCTCCGATCAGTGAACATACCCCTTTGGCAATACGGGCAAAATTTTGAACGGCCCGCGGGGTGGCTATAGGGCATAATTATGGATACGATTCTTTCGTAGGATCATACAATATTGTATGGAGATCATCAAGATCGAAAACCTGTTCGTATTCAGTGGTTCGACCCATACTCAGTTTTTTCTCCGGATCAGTGAACATACCCCTTTGGCAATACGGGCAAAATTTCGAACGGCCCGCGGGGTGGCTATAGGGCTTAACTATGGATCCGAATCTTTCGTAGGATCATACAATATTGTATGGAGGTCATCAAGATCGAAAATCTGTTCCGATTCAGTGGTTCGACCCATACTCAGTTTTTTCTCCGGATCAGTGAACATACCCCTTTGGTAATACTGGCAAAATTTCGATCGGCCCGCAGGGTGGCTATAGGGTATAATTATGGATACGATTCTTTTGTAGGATCATAAAATATAGTATGGAGGTCATCAAGATCGAAAATCTGTTCCGATTCAGTGGTTCGACCCATTCTCAGTTTTTTCTCCGGATCAGTGAACATACCCCTTTGGCAATACTGGCAAAATTTCGAACGGGCCGCGGGGTGGCTATAGGGCATAACTGTGGATCCGATTCTTTCGTAGGATCATAAAATATTGTATAGAGGTCACCAAGACTGAATTTCTGATCCGATTCAGTGGTTCGACCCATACCCAGTTTTTCTCCGGATCAGTGAACATACCCCTTAGGCAATACTGGCAAAATTTCGAACGGGCCGCGGGGTGGTTATAGGGCATAACTGTGGATCCGATTCTTTCGTAGGATCTTAAAATATTGTATGGAGGCCACCAAGACCGAATTTCTGATCCAATTCAGTGGTTCGACCCATACTCAGTTTTTTCTCCGATCAGTGAACATACCCCTTTGGCAATACGGGCAAAATTTTGAACGGCCCGCGGGGTGGCCATAGGGCATAACTGTGGATCCGATTCTTTCTTAGGATCATACAATATTGTATGGAGGTCATCAAGATCGAAAATCTGTTCCGATTCAGTGGTTCGACCCATACTCAGTTTTTTCTCCGATCAGTGAACATACCCCTTTGGCAATACGGGCAAAATTTTGAACGGCCCGCGGGGTGGCTATAGGGCATAATTATGGATACGATTCTTTCGTAGGATCATACAATATAGTATGGAGGTCATCAAGATCGAAAATCTGTTCCGATTCAGTGGTTCGACCCATACTCAGTTTTTTCTCCGATCAGTGAACATACCCCATTGGCAATACGGGCAAAATTTCGAACGGCCCGCGGGGTTGCTATAGGGCATAACTGTGGATCCGATTCTTTCGTAGGATCATAAAATATTGTATAGAGGTCACCAAGATTGAATTTCTGATCCGATTCAGTGGTTCGACCCATACTCAGTTTTTTCTCCGATCAGTGAACATACCCCTTTGGCACAACGGGCAAAATTTTGAACGGCCCGCGGGGTGGCTATAGGGCATAATTATGGATACGATTCTTTCGTAGGAACATACAATATTGTATGGAGGTCATCAAGATCGAAAATCTGTTCCGATTCAGTGGTTCGACCCATACTCAGTTTTTTCTCCGATCAGTGAACATACCCCATTGGCAATACGGGCAAAATTTCGAACGGCCCGCTGGGTGGCTATAGGGCATAATTATGGATACGATTCTTTCGTAGGATCATACAATATTGTATGGAGGTCATCAAGATCGAAAATCTGTTCCGATTCAGTGGTTCGACCCATACTCAGTTTTTTCTCCGGATCAGTGAACATACCCCTTTGGTAATACTGGCAAAATTTCGATCGGCCCGCAGGGTGGCTATAGGGTATAATTATGGATACGATTCTTTTGTAGGATCATAAAATATAGTATGGAGGTCATCAAGATCGAAAATCTGTTCCGATTCAGTGGTTCGACCCATTCTCAGTTTTTTCTCCGGATCAGTGAACATACCCCTTTGGCAGTACTGGCAAAATTTCGAACGGGCCGCGGGGTGGCTATAGGGCATAACTGTGGATCCGATTCTTTCGTAGGATCATAAAATATTGTATAGAGGTCACCAAGACTGAATTTCTGATCCGATTCAGTGGTTCGACCCATACCCAGTTTTTCTCCGGATCAGTGAACATACCCCTTAGGCAATACTGGCAAAATTTCGAACGGGCCGCGGGGTGGTTATAGGGCATAACTGTGGATCCGATTCTTTCGTAGGATCTTAAAATATTGTATGGAGGCCACCAAGACCGAATTTCTGATCCAATTCAGTGGTTCGACCCATACTCAGTTTTTTCTCCGATCAGTGAACATACCCCTTTGGCAATACGGGCAAAATTTTGAACGGCCCGCGGGGTGGCCATAGGGCATAACTGTGGATCCGATTCTTTCTTAGGATCATACAATATTGTATGGAGGTCATCAAGATCGAAAATCTGTTCCGATTCAGTGGTTCGACCCATACTCAGTTTTTTCTCCGGATCAGTGAACATACCCCTTTGGTAATACTGGCAAAATTTCGATCGGCCCGCAGGGTGGCTATAGGGCATAATTATGATACGATTCTTTCGTAGGATCATAAAATATAGTATGGAGGTCATCAAGATCGAAAATCTGTTCCGATTCAGTGGTTCGACCCATACTCAGTTTTTTCTCGGATCAGTGAACATACCCCTTTGGCAATACGGGCAAAATTTCGAACGGCCCGCGGGGTGGCTATAGGGCATAACTGTGGATCCGATTCTTTCGTAGGATCATACAATATTGTATGGAGGTCATCAAGATCGAAAATCTGTTCCGATTCAGTGGTTCGACCCATACTCAGTTTTTTCTCCGGATCAGTGAACGTACCCCTTTGATAATACTGGCAAAATTTCGATCGGCCCGCAGGGTGGCTATAGGGTATAATTATGGATACGATTCTTTTGTAGGATCATAAAATATAGTATGGAGGTCATCAAGATCGAAAATCTGTTCCGATTCAGTGGTTCGACCCATTCTCAGTTTTTTCTCCGGATCAGTGAACATACCCCTTTGGCAATACTGGCAAAATTTCGAACGGGCCGCGGGGTGGCTATAGGGCATAACTGTGGATCCGATTCTTTCGTAGGATCATAAAATATTGTATAGAGGTCACCAAGACTGAATTTCTGATCCGATTCAGTGGTTCGACCCATACCCAGTTTTTCTCCGGATCAGTGAACATACCCCTTAGGCAATACTGGCAAAATTTCGAACGGGCCGAGGGGTGGCTATAGGGCATAACTGTGGATCCGATTCTTTCGTAGGATCTTAAAATATTGTATGGAGGTCACCAAGACCGAATTTCTGATCCAATTCAGTGGTTCGACCCATACTCAGTTTTTTCTCCGATCAGTGAACATACCACTTTGGCAATACGGGCAAAATTTTGAACGGCCCGCGGGGTGGCCATAGGGCATAACTGTGGATCCGATTCTTTCTTAGGATCATACAATATTGTATGGAGGCCATCAAGATCGAAAATCTGTTCCGATTCAGTGGTTCGACCCATACTCAGTTTTTTCTCCGGATCAGTGAACATACCCCTTTGGTAATACTGGCAAAATTTCGATCGGCCCGCAGGGTGGCTATAGGGCATAATTATGATACGATTCTTTCGTAGGATCATAAAATATAGTATGGAGGTCATCAAGATCGAAAATCTGTTCCGATTCAGTGGTTCGACCCATACTCAGTTTTTTCTCCGATCAGTGAACATACCCCTTTGGCAATACGGGCAAAATTTCGAACGGCCCGCGGGGTGGCTATAGGCATAACTGTGGATCCGATTCTTTCGTAGGATCATACAATATTGTATGGAGGTCATCAAGATCGAAAATCTGTTCCGATTCAGTGGTTCGACCCATACTCAGTTTTTTCTCGGATCAGTGAACATACCCCTTTGGCAATACGGGCAAAATTTCGAACGGCCCGCGGGGTGGCTATAGGGCATAACTGTGGATCCGATTCTTTCGTAGGATCATACAATATTGTATGGAGGTCATCAAGATCGAAAATCTGTTCCGATTCAGTGGTTCGACCCATACTCAGTTTTTTCTCCGGATCAGTGAACGTACCCCTTTGATAATACTGGCAAAATTTCGATCGGCCCGCAGGGTGGCTATAGGGTATAATTATGGATACGATTCTTTTGTAGGATCATAAAATATAGTATGGAGGTCATCAAGATCGAAAATCTGTTCCGATTCAGTGGTTCGACCCATTCTCAGTTTTTTCTCCGGATCAGTGAACATACCCCTTTGGCAATACTGGCAAAATTTCGAACGGGCCGCGGGGTGGCTATAGGGCATAACTGTGGATCCGATTCTTTCGTAGGATCATAAAATATTGTATAGAGGTCACCAAGACTGAATTTCTGATCCGATTCAGTGGTTCGACCCATACCCAGTTTTTCTCCGGATCAGTGAACATACCCCTTAGGCAATACTGGCAAAATTTCGAACGGGCCGCGGGGTGGCTATAGGGCATAACTGTGGATCCGATTCTTTCGTAGGATCTTAAAATATTGTATGGAGGTCACCAAGACCGAATTTCTGATCCAATTCAGTGGTTCGACCCATACTCAGTTTTTTCTCCGATCAGTGAACATACCCCTTTGGCAATACGGGCAAAATTTTGAACGGCCCGCGGGGTGGCCATAGGGCATAACTGTGGATCCGATTCTTTCTTAGGATCATACAATATTGTATGGAGGTCATCAAGATCGAAAATCTGTTCCGATTCAGTGGTTCGACCCATACTCAGTTTTTTCTCCGGATCAGTGAACATACCCCTTTGGTAATACTGGCAAAATTTCGATCGGCCCGCAGGGTGGCTATAGGGCATAATTATGATACGATTCTTTCGTAGGATCATAAAATATAGTATGGAGGTCATCAAGATCGAAAATCTGTTCCGATTCAGTGGTTCGACCCATACTCAGTTTTTTCTCCGATCAGTGAACATACCCCTTTGGCAATACGGGCAAAATTTCGAACGGCCCGCGGGGTGGCTATAGGCATAACTGTGGATCCGATTCTTTCGTAGGATCATACAATATTGTATGGAGGTCATCAAGATCGAAAATCTGTTCCGATTCAGTGGTTCGACCCATACTCAGTTTTTTCTCCGGATCAGTGAACATACCCCTTTGGTAATACTGGCAAAATTTCGATCGGCCCGCAGGGTGGCTATAGGGTATAATTATGGATACGATTCTTTCGTAGGATCATAAAATATATTTTGGAGGTCATCAAGATCGAAAATCTGTTCCGATTCAGTGGTTCGACCCATTCTCAGTTTTTTCTCCGGATCAGTGAACATACCCCTTTGGCAATACTGGCAAAATTTCGAACGGGCCGCGGGGTGGCGATAGGGCATAACTGTGGATCCGATTATTTCGTAGGATCATAAAATATTGTATAGAGGTCACCAAGACTGAATTTCTGATCCGATTCAGTGGTTCGACCCATACCCAGTTTTTCTCCGGATCAGTGAACATACCCCTTAGGCAATACTGGCAAAATTTCGAACGGGCCGCGGGGTGGCTATAGGGCATAACTGTGGATCCGATTCTTTCGTAGGATCTTAAAATATTGTATGGAGGTCACCAAGACCGAATTTCTGATCCAATTCAGTGGTTCGACCCATACTCAGTTTTTTCTCCGATCAGTGAACATACCCCTTTGGCAATACGGGCAAAATTTTGAACGGCCCGCGGGGTGGCCATAGGGCATAACTGTGGATCCGATTCTTTCGTAGAATCATACAATATTGTATGGAGGTCATCAAGATCGAAAATCTGTTCCGATTCAGTGGTTCGACCCATACTCAGTTTTTTCTCCGGATCAGTGAACATACCCCTTTGGTAATACTGGCAAAATTTCGATCGGCCCGCAGGGTGGCTATAGGGCATAATTATGATACGATCCTTTCGTAGGATCATAAAATATAGTATGGAGGTCATCAAGATCGAAAATCTGTTCCGATTCAGTGGTTCGACCCATACTCAGTTTTTTCTCCGATCAGTGAACATACCCCTTTGGCAATACGGGCAAAATTTCGAACGGCCCGCGGGGTAGCTATAGGGCATAACTGTGGATCCGATTCTTTCGTAGGATCATACAATATTGTATGGAGGTCATCAAGATCGAAAATCTGTTCCGATTCAGTGGTTCGACCCATAGTCAGATTTTTCTCCGGATCAGTGAACATACCCCTTTGGTAATACTGGCAAAATTTCGATCGGCCCGCAGGGTGGCTATAGGGTATAATTATGGATACGATTCTTTTGTAGGATCATAAAATATAGTATGGAGGTCATCAAGATCGAAAATCTGTTCCGATTCAGTGGTTCGACCCATTCTCAGTTTTTTCTCCGGATCAGTGAACATACCCCTTTGGAAATACTGGCAAAATTTCGAACGGGCCGCGGGGTGGCTATAGGGCATAACTGTGGATCCGATTCTTTCGTAGGATCATAAAATATTGTATAGAGGTCACCAAGACTGAATTTCTGATCCGATTCAGTGGTTCGACCCATACCCAGTTTTTCTCCGGATCAGTGAACATACCCCTTAGGCATTACTGGCAAAATTTCGAACGGGCCGCGGGGTGGCTATAGGGCATAACTGTGGATCCGATTCTTTCGTAGGATCTTAAAATATTGTATGGAGGTCACCAAGACCGAATTTCTGATCCAATTCAGTGGTTCGACCCATACTCAGTTTTTTTTCCGATCAGTGAACATACCCCTTTGGCAATACGGGCAAAATTTTGAACGGCCCGCGGGGTGGCCATAGGGCATAACTGTGGATCCGATTCTTTCGTAGGATCATACAATATTGTATGGAGGTCATCAAGATCGAAAATCTGTTCCGATTCAGTGGTTCGACCCATACTCAGTTTTTTCTCCGGATCAGTGAACATACCCCTTTGGTAATACTGGCAAAATTTCGATCGGCCCGCAGGGTGGCTATAGGGCATAATTATGATACGATTCTTTCGTAGGATCATAAAATATAGTATGGAGGTCATCAAGATCGAAAATCTGTTCCGATTCAGTGGTTCGACCCATACTCAGTTTTTTCTCCGATCAGTGAACTTACCCCTTTGGCAATACGGGCAAAATTTTGAACGGCCCGCGGGGTGGCCATAGGGCATAACTGTGGATCCGATTCTTTCGTAGGATCATACAATATTGTATGGAGGTCATCAAGATCGAAAATCTGTTCCGATTCAGTGGTTCGACCCATACTCAGTTTTTTCTCCGGATCAGTGAACATACCCCTTTGGTAATACTGGCAAAATTTCGATCGGCCCGCAGGGTGGCTATAGGGCATAATTATGATACGATTCTTTCGTAGGATCATAAAATATAGTATGGAGGTCATCAAGATCGAAAATCTGTTCCGATTCAGTGGTTCGACCCATACTCAGTTTTTTCTCCGATCAGTGAACATACCCCTTTGGCAATACGGGCAAAATTTCGAACGGCCCGCGGGGTGGCTATAGGGCATAACTGTGGATCCGATTCTTTCGTAGGATCATACAATATTGTATGGAGGTCATCAAGATCGAAAATCTGTTCCGATTCAGTGGTTCGACCCATACTTAGTTTTTTCTCCGGATCAGTGAACATACCCCTTTGGTAATACAGGCAAAATTTCGATCGGCCCGCAGGGTGGCTATAGGGCATAATTATGATACGATTCTTTCGTAGGATCATAAAATATAGTATGGAGGTCATCAAGATCGAAAATCTGTTCCGATTCAGTGGTTCGACCCATACTCAGTTTTTTCTCCGATCAGTGAACATACCCCTTTGGCAATACGGGCAAAATTTCGAACGGCCCGCGGGGTGGCTATAGGGCATAACTGTGGATCCGATTCTTTCGTAGGATCATACAATATTGTATGGAGGTCATCAAGATCGAAAATCTGTTCCGATTCAGTGGTTCGACCCATAGTCAGATTTTTCTCCGGATCAGTGAACATACCCCTTTGGTAATACTGGCAAAATTTCGATCGGCCCGCAGGGTGGCTATAGGGTATAATTATGGATACGATTCTTTTGTAGGATCATAAAATATAGTATGGAGGTCATCAAGATCGAAAATCTGTTCCGATTCAGTGGTTCGACCCATTCTCAGTTTTTTCTCCGGATCAGTGAACATACCCCTTTGGAAATACTGGCAAAATTTCGAACGGGCCGCGGGGTGGCTATAGGGCATAACTGTGGATCCGATTCTTTCGTAGGATCATAAAATATTGTATAGAGGTCACCAAGACTGAATTTCTGATCCGATTCAGTGGTTCGACCCATACCCAGTTTTTCTCCGGATCAGTGAACATACCCCTTAGGCAATACTGGCAAAATTTCGAACGGGCCGCGGGGTGGCTATAGGGCATAACTGTGGATCCGATTCTTTCGTAGGATCTTAAAATATTGTATGGAGGTCACCAATACCGAATTTCTGATCCAATTCAGTGGTTCGACCCATACTCAGTTTTTTCTCCGATCAGTGAACATACCCCTTTGGCAATACGGGCAAAATTTTGAACGGCCCGCGGGGTGGCCATAGGGCATAACTGTGGATCCGATTCTTTCGTAGGATCATACAATATTGTATGGAGGTCATCAAGATCGAAAATCTGTTCCGATTCAGTGGTTCGACCCATACTCAGTTTTTTCTCCGGATCAGTGAACATACCCCTTTGGTAATACTGGCAAAATTTCGATCGGCCCGCAGGGTGGCTATAGGGCATAATTATGATACGATTCTTTCGTAGGATCATAAAATATAGTATGGAGGTCATCAAGATCGAAAATCTGTTCCGATTCAGTGGTTCGACCCATACTCAGTTTTTTTTCCGATCAGTGAACATACCCCTTTGGCAATACGGGCAAAATTTTGAACGGCCCGCGGGGTGGCCATAGGGCATAACTGTGGATCCGATTCTTTCGTAGGATCATACAATATTGTATGGAGGTCATCAAGATCGAAAATCTGTTCCGATTCAGTGGTTCGACCCATACTCAGTTTTTTCTCCGGATCAGTGAACATACCCCTTTGGTAATACAGGCAAAATTTCGATCGGCCCGCAGGGTGGCTATAGGGCATAATTATGATACGATTCTTTCGTAGGATCATAAAATATAGTATGGAGGTCATCAAGATCGAAAATCTGTTCCGATTCAGTGGTTCGACCCATACTCAGTTTTTTCTCCGATCAGTGAACATACCCCTTTGGCAATACGGGCAAAATTTCGAACGGCCCGCGGGGTGGCTATAGGGCATAACTGTGGATCCGATTCTTTCGTAGGATCATACAATATTGTATGGAGGTCATCAAGATCGAAAATCTGTTCCGATTCAGTGGTTCGACCCATACTTAGTTTTTTCTCCGGATCAGTGAACATACCCCTTTGGTAATACAGGCAAAATTTCGATCGGCCCGCAGGGTGGCTATAGGGCATAATTATGATACGATTCTTTCGTAGGATCATAAAATATAGTATGGAGGTCATCAAGATCGAAAATCTGTTCCGATTCAGTGGTTCGACCCATACTCAGTTTTTTCTCCGATCAGTGAACATACCCCTTTGGCAATACGGGCAAAATTTCGAACGGCCCGCGGGGTGGCTATAGGGCATAACTGTGGATCCGATTCTTTCGTAGGATCATACAATATTGTATGGAGGTCATCAAGATCGAAAATCTGTTCCGATTCAGTGGTTCGACCCATACTCAGTTTTTTCTCCGGATCAGTGAACATACCCCTTTGGTAATACTGGCAAAATTTCGATCGGCCCGCAGGGTGGCTATAGGGTATAATTATGGATACGATTCTTTCGTAGGATCATAAAAATATAGTATGGAGGTCATCAAGATCGAAAATCTGTTCCGATTCAGTGGTTCGACCCATTCTCAGTTTTTTCTCCGGATCAGTGAAAATACCCCTTTGGCAATACGGGCAAAATTTTGAACGGCCAGCAGGGTGGCTATAGGGCATAATTATGATACGATTCTTTCGTAGGATCATAAAATATAGTATGGAGGTCATCAAGATCGAAAATCTGTTCCGATTCAGTGGTTCGACCCATACTCAGTTTTTTCTCCGATCAGTGAACATACCCCTTTGGCAATACGGGCAAAATTTCGAACGGCCCGCGGGTGGCTATAGGGCGTAACTGTGGATCCGATTCTTTCGTAGGATCATACAATATTGTATGGAGGTCATCAAGGTCGAAAATCTGTTCCAAATCAGTGGTTCGACACATACTCAGTTTTTTCTCCGGACCAGTGAACATACCCCTTTGGTAATACTGGCAAAATTTCGATCGGCCCGCAGGGTGGCTATAGGGTATAATTATGGATACGATTCTTTCGTAGGATCATAAAATATAGTATGGAGGTCATCAAGATCGAAAATCTGTTCCGATTCAGTGGTTCGACCCATTCTCAGTTTTTTCTCCGGATCAGTGAACATACCCCTTTGGCAATACGGGCAAAATTTTGAACGGCCAGCAGGGTGGCTATAGGGCATAATTATGATACGATTCTTTCGTAGGATCATAAAATATAGTATGGAGGTCATCAAGATCGAAAATCTGTTCCGATTCAGTGGTTAGACCCATACTCAGTTTTTTCTCCGATCAGTGAACATACCCCTTTGGCAATACGGGCAAAATTTTGAACGGCCCGCGGTGGTGGCTATAGGGCATAATTATGGATACGATTCTTTTGTAGGATCTTAAAATATTGTATTGAGGTCACCAAGACTGAATTTATGATCCGATTCAGTGGTTCGACCCATACTCAGTTTTTTCTCCAGATCAGTGAACATACCCCTTTGGCAATACGGGCAAAATTTTGAACGGCCCGCGGGGTGGCTATAGGGTATAATTATGGATACGATTCTTTCGTAGGATCAAAAAATATTGTATGGAGGTCATCAAGATCGAAAATCTGTTCCGATTCAGTGGTTCGACCCATTCTCAGTTTTTTCTCCGGATCAGTGAACATACCCATTTGGCAATACGGGCAAAATTTCGAACGGCCCGCGGGGTGGCTATAGGGCATAACTGTGGATCCGATTCTTTCGTAGGATCATAAAATATTGAATAGAGGTCACCAAGACTGAATTTCTGATCCGATTCAGTGGTTCGACCCATACTCAGTTTTTTCTCCGGATCAGTGAACATACACCTTTGGCAATACGGGCAAAATTTTGAACGGCCCGCGGGGTGGCTATAGGGCAAAATTATGGATACGATTCTTTCGTAGGATCATACAATATTGTATGGAGGTCATCAAGATCGAAATTCTGTTCCGATTCAGTGGTTCGACCCATACTCAGTTTTTTCTCCGGATCAGTGAACATACCCCTTTGGTAATTCTGGCAAAATTTCGATCGGCCCGCAGGGTGGCTAGAGGGCATAATTATGATACGATTCTTCGTAGGATCATAAAATATAGTATGGAGGTCATCAAGATCGAAAATCTGTTCCGATTCAGTGGTTCGACCCATTCTCAGTTTTTTCTCCGGATCAGTGAACATACCCCTTTGGCAATACTGGCAAAATTTCGAACGGGCCGCGGGGTGGCTATAGGGCATAACTGTGGATCCGATTCTTTCGTAGGATCATAAAATATTGTATAGAGGTCACCAAGACTGAATTCCTGATCCGATTCAGTGGTTCGACCCATACTCAGTTTTTTCTCCGGATCAGTGAACATACCCCTTTGGCAATACTGGCAAAATTTCGAACGGCCCGCAGGGTGGCTATAGGGCATAATTATGGATACGATTCTTTCGTAGGATCACAAAATATTGTACGGAGGTCATCAAGATCGAAAATCTGTTCCGATTCAGTGGTTCGACCCATACTCAGTTTTTTCTCCGGATCAATGAACATACCCCTTTGGCAATACGGGCAAAATTTCGAACGGCCCGCGGGGTGGCTATAGGGCATAACTGTGGATCCGATTCTTTCGTAGGATCATAAAATATTGAATAGAGGTCACCAAGACTGAATTTCTGATCCGATTCAGTGGTTCGACCCATACTCAGTTTTTTCTCCGGATCAGTGAACATACCCCTTTGGCAATACGGGCAAAATTTTGAATGGCCCGCGGGGTGGCTATAGGGCATAATTGTGGATACGATTCTTTCGTAGGATCATACAATATTGTATGGAGGTCATCAAGATCGAAATTCTGTTACGATTCAGTGGTTCGACCCATACTCAGTTTTTTCTCCGTATCAGTGAACATACCCCTTTGGTAATTCTGGCAAAATTTCGATCGGCCCGCAGGGTGGCTAGAGGGCATAATTATGATACGATTCTTTCGTAGGATCATAAAATGTAGTATGGAGGTCATCAAGATCGAAAATCTGTTCCGATTCAGTGGTTCGACCCATTCTCAGTTTTTTCTCAGGATCAGTGAACATACCCCTTTGGCAATACTGGCAAAATTTCAAACGGGCCGCTGGGTGGCTATAGGGCATAACTGTGGATCCGATTCTTTCGTTGGATCATAAAATATTGTATAGAGGTCACCAAGACTGAATTCCTGATCCGATTCAGTGGTTCGACCCATACTCAGTTTTTTCTCCGGATCAGTGAACATTCCCCTTTGGCAATACTGGCAAAATTTCGAACGGCCCGCAGGGTGGCTATAGGGCATAATTATGGATACGATTCTTTCGTAGGATCATAAAATATTGTACGGAGGTCATCAAGATCGAAAATCTGTTCCGATTCAGTGGTTCGACCCATACTCAGTTTTTTCTCCGGATCAATGAACATACCCCTTTGGCAATACGGGCAAAATTTCGAACGGCCCGCGGGGTGGCTATAGGGCATAACTGTGGATCCGATTCTTTCGTAGGATCATAAAATATTGAATAGAGGTCACCAAGACTGAATTTCTGATCCGATTCAGTGGTTCGACCCATACTCAGTTTTTTCTCCGGATCAGTGAACATACCCCTTTGGCAATACGGGCAAAATTTTGAATGGCCCGCGGGTGGCTATAGGGCATAATTGTGGATACGATTCTTTCGTAGGATCATACAATATTGTATGGAGGTCATCAAGATCGAAATTCTGTTACGATTCAGTGGTTCGACCCATACTCAGTTTTTTCTCCGTATCAGTGAACATACCCCTTTGGTAATTCTGGCAAAATTTCGATCGGCCCGCAGGGTGGCTAGAGGGCATAATTATGATACGATTCTTTCGTAGGATCATAAAATGTAGTATGGAGGTCATCAAGATCGAAAATCTGTTCCGATTCAGTGGTTCGACCCATTCTCAGTTTTTTCTCAGGATCAGTGAACATACCCCTTTGGCAATACTGGCAAAATTTCGAACGGGCCGCTGGGTGGCTATAGGGCATAACTGTGGATCCGATTCTTTCGTTGGATCATAAAATATTGTATAGAGGTCACCAAGACTGAATTCCTGATCCGATTCAGTGGTTCGACCCATACTCAGTTTTTTCTCCGGATCAGTGAACATTCCCCTTTGGCAATACTGGCAAAATTTCGAACGGCCCGCAGGGTGGCTATAGGGCATAATTATGGATACGATTCTTTCGTAGGATCATAAAATATTGTACGGAGGTCATCAAGATCGAAAATCTGTTCCGATTCAGTGGTTCGACCCATACTCAGTTTTTTCTCCGGATCAATGAACATACCCCTTTGGCAATACGGGCAAAATTTCGAACGGCCCGCGGGGTGGCTATAGGGCATAACTGTGGATCCGATTCTTTCGTAGGATCATAAAATATTGAATAGAGGTCACCAAGACTGAATTTCTGATCCGATTCAGTGGTTCGACCCATACTCAGTTTTTTCTCCGGATCAGTGAACATACCCCTTTGGCAATACGGGCAAAATTTTGAATGGCCCGCGGGGTGGCTATAGGGCATAATTGTGGATACGATTCTTTCGTAGGATCATACAATATTGTATGGAGGTCATCAAGATCGAAATTCTGTTACGATTCAGTGGTTCGACCCATACTCAGTTTTTTCTCCGTATCAGTGAACATACCCCTTTGGTAATTCTGGCAAAATTTCGATCGGCCCGCAGGGTGGCTAGAGGGCATAATTATGATACGATTCTTTCGTAGGATCATAAAATGTAGTATGGAGGTCATCAAGATCGAAAATCTGTTCCGATTCAGTGGTTCGACCCATTCTCAGTTTTTTCTCAGGATCAGTGAACATACCCCTTTGGCAATACTGGCAAAATTTCGAACGGGCCGCTGGGTGGCTATAGGGCATAACTGTGATCCGATTCTTTCGTTGGATCATAAAATATTGTATAGAGGTCACCAAGACTGAATTCCTGATCCGATTCAGTGGTTCGACCCATACTCAGTTTTTTCTCCGGATCAGTGAACATTCCCCTTTGGCAATACTGGCAAAATTTCGAACGGCCCGCAGGGTGGCTATAGGGCATAATTATGGATACGATTTTTTCGTAGGATCATAAAATATTGTACGGAGGTCATCAAGATCGAA